>NC_068938.1:93340051-93484934 GCF_016801865.2 Culex pipiens pallens | reverse complement strand
GAAACTCGTATGAGGCACAATGACTTCTGACAGTGAAACTTGGATGGGTTCTTGAAGACGGGAGTTTTAAAAAGTAATAGAAATGGGTCAAGATTCCCGCATGACTAAATATTAATGGTGAAATTGTCGAAATCATAAGGAAATAATTTCTGGTAATGTTACCATTTGTGATATTGTTGATATAATGTCACGACCAAATAACAAAATTAAAGTGGTACCGTCATCCGGGCCGAATCGGGACACATGGGGCGAATTGGGACAGCAAATTTAACAATTTTGCAGCCTAATATTTTGTTTTTTTTTTTGACATGGTTTCGGTTAAACCAAATTCAGGGCAACAAAATGTATTCATTCATTCCCAAATTTTAAGCTTTTAAGTGCTCTAAAACGTGATGTCCCTATTCAGACCGTAGCCCCGATTTGCCCCAGTAGACGGTACTATTTCCCGAATGGTTACACTTATCTTGACAAAGTCAAATGATTGATTTTTATTGCAATTAAACGAACGATAACTATTTGTCATATGATTAGGAAGGTTCGAAACATATATCTCAATACGAACTGATCATAAATATAAGATTCTGTGAATATTTTGGTTTTTAGTACATTTCAACAGAACGTGTAGAAGAAAATTTGATAAAATAAATATTGCCTGGTTTTAAGCAACAAATTATTGATCATGTATCGTGTATGCTAACTATCTATTTTACGAAGTTTAAACATTTGCAAGTGTTCAAAAATCAACTTTAAAGTTTAGAATACCGTAAACCGGGGTGACTTTGATAGGATTTCAATTTGTTTTTTAAATATTTTCCAACAGGTATGGTTTTTCTCAAGAATATTATTTTTAAAACATGTACTAGGGTATGCCACACAAAGTCCATGCACTATTTTGGAAAAAAAGTTTTTTCAATAGTGTTTAGAAAAATAGTTACGTTAAAAATTCTTAGTTTAAATTCCGGGGTGACTTTGATAGTCATAGTTTTTCTTGTTAAAATCATATTTAAAGTGTTCAAACTTTATTTGTACGTTAAATGTACCATCACTAAAGTAGCTGATATAGTTTTTAAGAAAAAAAAATCAATGTTTATATTTAGTTAACTAAGTTTATAAGCTTTTTATCAAAATACTAATAAATTTTACATAAAATTGTTGAAAAGTAGGAATTTTGCCTGAAATTTGTTAAAACT
This sequence comes from Culex pipiens pallens, assembly GCF_016801865.2. Lineage (NCBI taxonomy): Eukaryota > Metazoa > Arthropoda > Insecta > Diptera > Culicidae > Culex > Culex pipiens. The sequence goes on along the minus strand of NC_068938.1, from coordinate 93,483,744 downwards.
AGTTTTGTTTATAAAATTATCGATTTATATTGCATTTTAAACTGAATACAAAGCATGAATCACAAGTTTTCACATTTTACATGAAATTTGTTCAACTGAAATTGCCTATAAATTTGGAGATTTTTTTTAATTGTGTTTCAAGGACACATAATTTTTATTATTTACAAACTTATTTAACATTCTCCTAGTGGAAAATCGATTCAAAATCATGTTTATTGAGAAAATCATGACACTTTGAGAAGTTTTAAATAATGACTTTCATCAACATATTCTTAATTATAGTTAACTAACATTTTAAACATTTCAAAATTTTATGCAAAGTTCTTCTTGAGGTACTTTGAACACTTCTCTACCACGGTCAGTATGATTCTGAACCATTCCGTACGTATTTTAATTGTACTCTTCATTTTGCGGAAAAATCGCAAACCTATCAAAGTCACCCCGGCTATCAAAGTCACCCCGTTTTACGGTACCCTCTTATGTGGCGATATCTTATGGCAGAGTTGCCAGATCTTAATCATTTTTTACCATAACGTAACAATTTACGACATCTGTTCTAATTTTTTTCATGCACGAATACTCGAACAGTTTTTGTGTGATTTAAATATTATTTAAGGTTATTAAAACGTTGTTACGCTTACAAAAAAATCACATAACTTCTCTGAATTATAAGTCAAGTAAAAAATCAAGCAGCTGATTTGTTGGATTTGCTTTAGGGAGGGAGGGAGGGGGGGGGGGGGGTATGGCGATTGTCCACGCTCCATATAAAAAAGTTTTTTTGTATGTACAACTGGGGTTGAGATTTCCAAAAAAGTGTCCACGTGGTTTGTGGATGGTCCCTTACCAGTCTCTCCGCATACAATCTAGTTTTGAGCAGGGTTGCAAAATTTACCGTTGCTTTGTTTTCATTTTAGGTTAGTGCGAATTTTATTTATAATTTTTGTCTTTCGACTAAATGATCAATGAATTTATAATAGATTTATTTCCTAAAGTTTTTTGTCTGTTTCCGACCGAAAAATCAAAATTTGCAGAAAATTAAAACGTACCTTATTTGATAAAAAAAATACAAACTTAAACGTTAAACAATGTATTGAAAATAGTTGGCAATCAATTGTACAAGATTATAACAATGAAAAAAAAATAATCAGTATTTTTTTTGTCTCTTGGTTGGGGATGTTTGATGAGGAAACCAGAAATAATATTTGAAATCAACACTTCTTTTATTTATAGTTTTGGGCAGATGTTTTTTGGCAATCTCAAATTCTTGTTTATTATTAGCAAATATATTAATTTATTTTTCTTGAAAATTTATCACGAAATGGCTTTCAGTAAAATAAATAACTGAATGCGATTCAGTAATCATCACTTTCAATTGTAGTGGAAAAGTTCAAGATATAGAAACAATATGGATAATTTTTTTTATTTATAATCACTTCTCCGACATTAGGAATAGCTGTTTGAACATTCTCGCAAATTTTCTTTCAGTCGGAAAAATATTATTTTTCTTCAAAAAAGTTTAGTTTTCAACCACATGATCACCCCTAAATCTGGCTCGATACCACCATCACGCGACCGCGTGCTCCGTTTGTTTGTCAACAAAGCTGCAGCTTGATGGTGACACGAATGAAAGGGGGAGAGGTTTTGACATTTTTATGCCCGCATCTGGCCCACCGCCTATTTCGTCGGTCGTTTCCAACAACCGAGCCCAGCAAGGTACTGATCGTACAATAAGAAAAATGTGAATAACAAATGCCTCAGTGCTAACCAACTGTTTTTTAGGTTTGGAGGTTTGATGAGATAAATGTATAAATAACAGTACCGGAAAAAAAATTGATGGCAAACAAAATTAAATTTCGATAATTGAAATACCAGCAACGATTGCTGAATCTTCAGCGAATGATCTGTCGAGCTGACACAAGAAAATCTCTGAATTTTCCAGGAGGGTGTCATAACCCTCGTCTAGACTAGACCAAAATTCATGATAAAGCTGTCAGACCAAAGAGTAAAAAGTAAACAATCCTGGTTTTTTACGTAGGTGCACACAATTCAGGAAAAGAAAATTTGAAAAAGAATTTTATTTTATTCAATTCAATAACTGGGTTAGGGCTGCGAAAGTACTGCCAGAAATGATTCAATAGTGCGGCGTCCTGTACACCGACAGTTAAATAAGCAGATAAGAGCCTTACTCGTTTACTTTAATTTTTGTCGCGTTTTTGGCTTACATCTGAACAATCTTGAAATTATTTATGCGAATTTGTGGTTCATCTCGTTCCACCATTCCCTTGGAATGTTCAGCACAGTAATTTGACGTTTCTTTTGCTGAAATTTCAGTTGTTTTGACAACCAGTTAAATGAAATTTCAGTAAACATCAGTCAAAGTGACAAATGTCAGGTAACTGAGAATTCAGTAAAATCTTAATAAGTGAAATTTCAGAACACGAAAATTCAGAAAAACTTAACTGAATTTCAGCGAAAAAAAATTAATGTGAAATGAAGCTTCTTTAAGAGCGAGTCCACGAGCAAAGCATACCCATCTCGCATCGACCTCACCAATCTGCCTGAAATTTTCAGGGGTTGTTTGTACATATAAAACTAGCATCTGGCCAAAATATGAGCACTCTAGGTCAACGGGAAGTGGGGCAAATCGGGACACAAAGTTTGAAGGTTCAAAAACGTCAAAAATCGTAAAAAGGCTGTAACTTGGGCAAAATTCAATTTAATTTAAAAATTCAAAATGCGTCTGAAAGAGCTTAAAAAATGCAACAAAATGCAGGATAGAGCACCCCAATTGGTTAAATCTAAAGGGAGTTATTGACATTTTAGTGAAAAAATAGCATAATTTTCAAACTTAAATAAAAAAGTGTTCCATCCACATATCAACTCGGTTCGACCTGCATCTTGTAGGGGACATCTGGGACTACCATCTGAGACTGAGAACGCTTTGGGTAAGGTTGTTTAACATATTAAATAGACACTTTTACTTTTAGTGAATTTTTTGGTTGTAAATTTTTGCTCGGGGGACCCCTTAGATCCCATTTTCTGATGATAATTTTATCATATTCGTGTTCCTGAGACAATTTCACAATAGAAACATGCATAAAAATGTTTATTTTCATCCATTTTAACCCTTTAAAAAATGAAAGTTAAAAAAAAATCTTCGATTCACATTTATTGAAATTCAAGTTCGTTTCCAAGGATACTAGATGACACCAGAAAAAAAGCAGCATCTAAATTTTTTTTAACTTTCATTTTTCAAAGGGTTAAAATGGATGAAAATAAACATTTTTATGCATGTTTCTATTGTGAAATTGTCTCAGGAACACGAATATGATAAAATTATCATCAGAAAATGGGATCTAAGGGGTCCCCCGAGCAAAAATTTACAACCAAAAAATTCACTAAAAGTAAAAGTGTCTATTTAATATGTTAAACAACCTTACCCAAAGCGTTCTCAGTCTCAGATGGTAGTCCCAGATGTCCCCTACAAGATGCAGGTCGAACCGAGTTGATATGTGGATGGAACACTTTTTTATTTAAGTTTGAAAATTATGCTATTTTTTCACTAAAATGTCAATAACTCCCTTTAGATTTAACCAATTGGGGTGCTCTATCCTGCATTTTGTTGCATTTTTTAAGCTCTTTCAGACGCATTTTGAATTTTTAAATTAAATTGAATTTTGCCCAAGTTACAGCCTTTTTACGATTTTTGACGTTTTTGAACCTTCAAACTTTGTGTCCCGATTTGCCCCACTTCCCGTTGACCTAGAGTGCTCATATTTTGGCCAGATGCTAGTTTTATATGTACAAACAACCCCTGAAAATTTCAGGCAGATTGGTGAGGTCCAAACGACGTCCCATACAAAGGGGTATGCCCTGTTCGTGGACTCGCTCTTAAGAACAAGAAGAAAAACACACATAGATTTGTTTTGACCAAATTCGGAAAAGTTTACCGAAGTTTCAATTGCTGAACAGTTCGGTACACTGATGATTACCGAATTCGGTAAAAACTTACCGTAACTCGGTAATGATTTCATCGTACAACCGAAATTCGGTAAAATTTGGTGATTTTGACAGATTCCAGCTTTAGGTTTTTCTTTTGATAAATTTTTGAAGATCGTTTCAAACAGAAAAAAATCAAATCTGAATATAAATTGATCAAGGTAATTTATATTTTTACTGCTGCTTACGGTTACCAAATTTCGGTAAGTTTTTCCGGAATCCAATAATTTGCACCTTACCGAACTGTTTCGGTAAACTACACTGAATTCAGTGTTAAAATCTATGTGAAACAAATCATATTTTTTTGTTTGGCACAATTTGTAAATTGTTCAATCGTGTTTTTTTTTATTTCAACCTGTAAAAAACGGTTTCCCAAAAATTCGCGTCAACAAAAAATAACTTCCCACGGTGTGCATCGCACCCGGTGCAGGTCACAGTTTACCGTTAATAAAAATCGATTTCGAGCCATGCTCATTATCCGTGCCCAAATTACGCAAATAATAGCCCACCGTTTAGAGGGGCAACCTGCAACTTGTGTCACCACTTGCCCTTATCGGACCCGGCCAGTTGGAAAAGTTAAAAGGCGCATACCCTGCCATTAAAGACGATGTCGCTTATTTCCAGTTCCAATTTATCGTGGAATTGCTCAGTAAAAAATAAGTGTGAATTTAACATTTAAAATTTTTTGAATATTTTTAAAGTTTTGAAAAAAATCATGCATTGTCGAGTATTTCAGAATATTAAATTTTTAAAATTCATCCATTTAAAAATTAAAACTAACTTTTTCACTGTGAAAAACCGCAAAAGGTGGTTTATTTTCGATCGAAACCACTTTTTCGATGCATCATTTTCCCGCCGTCCAGAGAGAAGGAGGGGTCCCCACCACATTGCAGGTATTTTTTAACACGCCAGGCCAAGGGGTGGGTAAAAAATAGCACACCGTGTGACCGCAAGGCCGGATGTGGTCATTATTCAAATCAGTTTTTGCCCTCCTCCCCTGGGTACCCTTCCCCGTGAGGGTTGCGACCGATAAAATGTTGCACTTCTCGGGCTGGCATGTCTCTGTCCCAGGGGGACGGTTCTTGAGGTTTCCCAACGAAATTCAATCGATCAACCCCATTTTGAAGAGAGTGCAATCTTGGTCCATCCGGTGGGCAACAATTTTTCTGTAGGTTTGTTGTTGTTGCGTTTTCCTCTGTCCTGGGACCGAACTCGAGTGGTAATGGTTTAAAACAATGTCTTTTCGTGGTGGACAATTATGTCTGGTTACCGGTTGGTGGCAGGTGATCTGCTGTTGTGGGACTGGTTTTCTCCGTGGATTTTATACAGCCGGACCCTAAGATGACAGTTTTCGTGAGTTGCGCGTATTCGCCAACAGATGGCCAGTGGGCCTCGTCGGAGTCCGCCAATTAAATACACAACTCAAAATTTGCATGGGAAACTTTTTTTTCGTGACGGCTTTCGCGGCACGCTCGCTTCAACTATTCTAGACTAATATTTGAACGTGGCGTATCTCCAAAAGTTTTTTAAGAAAAAGATTCCAGACTGATTATTTTGTCGTTTTAAACCTAAACAAGGCAAAAACTATATTTATTTAAGAGCGAGTTTTTCACCAATGTGTAACAGGTCGTATCGAGGTGCTCCGATTTGGATGAAACTTTCAGCGTTTGTTTGTCTATACATGAGATGAACTCATGCCAAATATGAGCCCTCTACGACAAAGGGAAGTGGGGTAAAATGGGCTTTGAAGTTTGAGGTCCAAAAAACCTAAAAAATCTTAAAATTGCTCGCATTTCCGTAAAACTTCATCAATTCCAACTCTCTTAGATGCATTCGAAAGGTCTTTTAAAGTACTTCAAAATGTGCCATAGACATCCAGGATTGGTTCGACTTTTTCTCTTAGCTTTTGCAAATTACTGTCAAAAATTGATTTTTTTAAAACCTTGACATCTTTTTGCAACAGCCTCCAACACCCATACTCCCATAGGTCAAAAGATAGGTAATTACATGGACTATAAGCCTATGGTATTAACTTTTTGGCCAATCGCAGTTTTTCTCATAGTTTTTCGATTTTTCTAGAACAAACATTTTACAACGTTAGTTTTTGGCCGGTAGGCCGCCATAGCGGCACTTTTTAGTCTCAATTTTGTCATATTCGGAATCCTCGGACAATTTCACGTAAGTTAGAAGTATTGGAGTTGTAAATTTGATTGGAAAAATTGCCATTAAGAATGAATTAAAATATTTTTTAACAATTTGTTTAATTAGGGGTAAAACAGGTTTTCGCCTACTTGATACAGCATTTGACGTATTGATCACAGGGTAAATAAGATCTATTTCTTTTTTCAAAAATGTTTTATTTAATTATATTTTAAATCAAATTTACAACTCCAATACTTATAACATACGTGAAATTGTCCGAGGATTTCGAATATGACAAAATTGAGACCAAAAAGTGCCGCTACAGCGGCCTACAGGGCAAAAACTAACGTTGTAAAATGTTTGTTCTTGAAAAATCGAAAAACTATGAGAAAAACTGCGATCGGCCAAAAAGTTATTTCCGTAGGCTTATAGTCCATGTAATTACCTGTCTTTTGACCTATGGGAGTATGGGTGTTGGAGGCTGTTGCAAAAAGATATTAAGGTTTTAAAAAAATCCATTTTTGACAATAATTACCAAAAGCTAAGATAAAAAGTCGAACCAATCCTGGATGTCTATAGCACATTTTGAAGGGCTTCAAAAGACCTTTCGAATGCATCTAAGAGAGTTGGAATTGATGAAGTTTTACGGAAATGCGAGCAATTTTAAGATTTTTTAGGTTTTTTGGACCTGAAACTTCAAAGCCCATTTTACCCCACTTCCCTTTGTCGTAAAGGGCTCATATTTGGCATGAGTTCATCTCATGCATAGACAAACAAACGCTGAAAGTTTCATCCAAATCGGAGCACCTCGATACGACCGCTAGAACAAACCGAGCAATATTTACAAATACTGCCTCTTAAACTATTCGCCATTTTCAAAAGTTTGGCTAGATAATATCAAAGGCTGCCATCTTAGGCCCACTGGGCTCACAAAAAGAGGTACGCTTGGATTGTATGGGAGCTGTCAACATGCTCCCGGGCTGATTTTATAACATATTTTTACCATTCACGGAGAAATTTGAAGACATTGACGCAGGTATTTCCCTCCCGAGCAGACGGAAATAACTTGGGAAGGTCAGTTTTTGATATTGTGAGAAGATCGAAATATGTTATTGGAATGATCGGATTAGTTGTTAAAATAACAAAAATCAATAACAAAGATTTGTTCGAAAAATAACTTAAACTGTTATTATGTTGTTATTGCAATAACAAACCAATAACACAGAAGGAATCATGAAGGAATAACAAGATTTGTTATTTTGTGCGGAGAGGTGGAGCAGCATAATAACAAAAAATGTTATTGAACTGGTAATTTGCAAATAAACCTGCAGTTGCCATAACTCATCTGTACTAGTCAGGGCTGCAGAGTCGGGTACCTCCAAGCGACTTTGAATCCATACTTTGAAGACAACTCCGACTCTGGATGCAGGATATGACGTTCAGCTCTCCAAAAATACCCGACTTCACAGATTCCGACTCCAAGTAAAAGTTGCTGAAAATTTGATGAATCCGATGCAGTCTCCGAGGTCTCACTCCAGCTCGAACTTCAACGTCAGCTCCGACTTCCTGGCTCTGTGAAAATAATAACAGTTTTTGTTATTCACACTTCAAAAATTCTCAATAAATAAATCAATTCCTTTAGGGAATATAACAAAATTTAAAAAAAATGAACTCTCAAAAGTTAATTTTATCGGATTAATTTCAGCTTCAAACCCCATTTTATGGTGAAATAAATTACCCCGATGAAATTGGTCAAAATTATTTCATAGTTTTAGCCAATTATAGTAAAATCCCTTAGGGGGTATATCAAATAATTAAAAGAATCAACTTTGAAAATTTCAACTTTTTAGAATTATTTTAGCTTAAGGACTCCATTTCATGGCCAAAATAATGACCCCGACGAAATTGGTCAAAATTATCCCATAGTTCTAGCCAATTTCAGCAAAGTCCCTTACGGGGTATATCAAATAAATAAAAAAATCAACTTCCAAAATTTCAACTTTTTAGAATAATTTTAGCTTAAGGACCCCATTTCATGGCCAAAATAATGACCCTGATGAAATTGGTCAAATTTATCCCATAGTTCTAGCCAATTTAAACAAAGTCCTTTAGGGGGTATATCAAATAATTAAAAAAAAAATCAAATTTCAAAATTTTAACTTTCCAGAATAATTTTAGCTTAAGGACCCCATTTCATGGCCAAAATAATGACAAAATTGGTCAAAATTTTCCCATAGTTCTAACCATTTTAAACAAAGTCCTTTAGGGGGTATATCAAATAATTAAAGAAAATCAACTTTCAAAATTTTAACTTTTCAGAATAATTTTAGCTTAAGGACCCCATTTCATGGCCAAAATAATGACCCTGGCGAAATTGGTCAAAATTATCCCATAGTTCTAACCATTTTAAACAAAGTCCTTTAGGGGGTATATCAAATAATAAAAAAAAATAAACTTTTAAAATTTTAACTTTTCAGAATAATTTTAGCTTAAGGACCCCATTTCATGGCCAAAATAATGACCCTGGCGAAATTGGTCAAAATTATCCCATAGGGACCATCCACAAACCACGTGGACACTTTTTTAGAAAACTCAACCCCCCCCCCCCCCCTTCGTGGACAATTGTCCATACAAAAAAAAACTTTTTTGTATGGAGCGTGGACAATCGCCATACCCCCCCCCCCCCCTAAAGTGTCCACGTGGTTTATGGATGGTCCCATAGTTCTAACCATTTTAAACAAAGTCCTTTAGGGGGTATATCAAATAATAAAAAAAAATAAACTTTTAAAATTTTAACTTTTCAGAATAATTTTAGCTTAAGGACCCCATTTCATGGCCAAAATAATGACCCTGAAGAAATTGGTCAAAATTATCCCATATTTCTAGCCAATTTCAGCAAAGTCCCTTACGGGGTATATCAAATAAATAAAAAAATCAACTTCCAAAATTTCAACTTTTTAGAATAATTTTAGCTTAAGGACCCCATTTCATGGCCAAAATAATGACCCTGATGAAATTGGTCAAATTTATCCCATAGTTCTAGCCAATTTAAACAAAGTCCTTTAGGGGGTATATCAAATAATTAAAAAAAATCAAATTTCAAAATTTTAACTTTCCAGAATAATTTTAGCTTAAGGACCCCATTTCATGGCCAAAATAATGACAAAATTGGTCAAAATTTTCCCATAGTTCTAACCATTTTAAACAAAGTCCTTACGGGGGTATATCAAATAATTAAAAAAATCAACTTCCAAAATTTCAACTTTTTAGAATAATTTTAGCTTAAGGACCCCATTTCATGGCCAAAATAATGACCCTGAAGAAATTGGTCAAAATTATCCCATATTTCTAGCCAATTTTAGCAAAGTCCCTTACGGGGTATATCAAATAAATAAAAAAATCAACTTCCAAAATTTCAACTTTTTAGAATAATTTTAGCTTAAGGACCCCATTTCATGGCCAAAATAATGACCCTGACGAAATTGGTCAAAATTATCCCATAGTTCTAACCATTTTAAACAAAGTCTTTTAGGGGGTATATCAAATAATTTAAAAAAACAACTTTCAAAATTTCAACTTTTTAGAATAATGTTAGCTTAAGGACCCCCTTCATGGCCAAAATAATGGCCCCGATGAAATTAGACAAAATTATCCCAAAGATCTAAACATATTTGACAAAAGAAAAAATAATAACAGATTGTGTTATGGACACTTAGAAACTTTTCCATTTGTGCGATTTATGGTAGTTTTAGTTCTAAGTCAGTATACCGAACGAATAACAAATTTTGTTATAAGGAGAGTTTTTGAAATGTATAACATTTCCTCTTATTAGCGGGTTATTAAACATTTTCAAAATAATATCACTTCAATACCAAATTTTGTTATTTTATCTGAAACTGTTATTATATTTTCTTCTTGAAGTTGAACTTCAGGATAAAATAATAACACTTTTTGTTATTTTAATTTTGTTATTACCGTCTGCCCGGGCTGGGTGCTGAATAGTGGTTCGCAAAACGGCCTCAATTTTGAACTGTCAAAGTGGAACCAATGCCAAAAGTAGAGAGTTTTGTAATCGATCATTAAAAACAGATTTTTTTTTTGCCAGAATGAAAAATGTGTGGCTTTTGAGGACATGTAGTTGAAGTCAAGAAATCTTAAGAAAGTTATAATTATGAATGGAAGATGTTTCAGAAGCTGTCTTTATTGTTTAATTCCGTTTGAAAACCTACTGGTTTAGTGAAAATCTTCTCTGTTTGTTGGATCATCTTCGCTAGAATTAGCGATCGATCAGGAAGAGCTGCAGGATTTTAAAAGCAGCCAGGAAATTTATCTGCGACATCGCAGAATGACACTCTCGGCGCAGTTCTTTGTCGCACGTAAAAAAGAAACACCTTTTCTAACCGATCAAAACTTGAAAACACACACAACTCTCCATCAAAAAAATGTAAAAAAAAACTAGACAAAATAAAACATATACTACGGATTATAAAACACCTAATTAACAAGTAAGAAAAAAGACATTCTTGTGCTTGAACAGTCTCCTTCTTTGTAGATGTAAACAAAGTATGATCGTTCGAAAATCACGTTACGAATTCTCTCTATTCATCACCCAGGTATTTCCCGGGACTGTTTTCAAAGTTATGAATCTAAATTCAAAAAATTATCTAAGTATTTTGGCCATGGTTGAGTCTCTTAAAGAGGACTGCGTTGAACAAATTGGTAAATCTTAAAAAAAATATTTTAATGATTTGTTAAACACAAATTCGGAACACCAACAAAATTAAAACGTTTTGTGGCATTTCGTTTGTATTTTGCACTAGGCAACTTTTCAATTTATCTTTTTTTCAGCGATCTTGTCTACAACACAATTTCATTCAACCCCACTCCTATACTCAAATCAAAACAGATAACAGAAAAAATAACAGCTACAGCTATCTCCCAAACGGAACCACAAAGCGAAATAGTTGTCTTTTAATTAGTCATAAAACCAACCCCGCGCGCCAAAAAGGCGCAAACCCCAACGTCTTACAGCCCATTCATTTTTAAGTTGCTGGTACAAACTTCAAAAGGGGAGCGGAGGCTAGTTTAGATAAGATACACCGGCGGCGGTGGCGGCGACGGGAAATTTGCTAAAAATGAGTTCATCACCCCTACCTGACTGAACACTTTTGACGGTTTCAAAGGGAGTTCCCGTAAACTACGTGATTCTAAACATAGACTCATTCTCAAAGTCATCAGTTACGTGATCGAAGGATGACCCCCAAAACAGTCAATTTGGTACATTCAAATTTTTGATAGCTTTTAATTAGTCTCCAATTCCGGGGGGTTTTCCCCGTGGCTTGACCGCGGCGCGTTGCGGCGGCCAAGAGGATCGGAATTCTCAAACTAGGCAGTAGTCGCCCGATCTCTGGGTTGAGTTACACAACTTCCTTTCGCGGGGCCGTGTATTTTGGAGCGGGGAGTTTGGTTAATTTGCTTTCATTTTTCAGCTGGAATATTGAGTTCACCTGGCGAGCAATCACCATAAATTAACAATTTATAGAGTTCCATATTTTGCCAGCAGAGGGGGAATCTAGCAAAGAAAGAAAAAGAAATCCAAAACTCACGCCGGAGCATTCCGTGATTTATTGGAAGTGATTGGTTGGTGCCGATAAAGATTGCCTGATGGAAGGACGGCTATAACCGCTTGGGACTATGACCGCGATGTGGCCGGCCGTAACGACCTAGAAGCATGAAAGGGCCCCGCGTTGCCGTTGACCCGCGGGAACTAGAACGGATCCGCCGAGTATCCTTTCGCTTCGATTCCCGCCTTATCCACTGAGCTTCTATCGGATGGTGAAGTAAAACGTCGGTCCCGGTTTCTCCTGTCTCGTCAGAGGCGCTGGAGCAGAAATCCCACGTTAGAGGAAGGCCATGCCCCGGGGGGCGTAGTGCCAATAGTTTCGTTTTAGTTTCCTTTCGCTTGAAAAGTGAGGTTAGAACTACCAAAATCTGGAAAAGTGACGTAAACTCCATTTGGATAAAATAAAAGTTATCATGTGAAAGTCGGAGCTTACGCCACTTAGTTTCAATGTGAAAAAGTTGGAATGATTCATGGCCCAACTGGTTAGGATAGGTTGGGGAAAAAGTGGGGACAGTTGCTACGGTAAATTGGTTTTATTGATTGTAAGGCTAATAATCACGAGGGTCGTGGCCTCTGGCATCAAGGTTACGCCGGATTGCGATGAATAGAGAAATAGAACCCCTCTAAATTAACCCTCCAATTTTTGTGATTGCTTGAAAAATTATTGTTATTAGAAATCATACCAAAAAGTATAGTTAGTTACACAGTTGGAGACAACACAAAACAAAATCTATCCAAGCTGGTTTCATATGCTTGATGTCGTGGAAGGGGAAATTCTCGTATGTTTGACAGGTTAAGCGCTCGCTCCTCACTCAATCCATTTTGCTGATTCTCACTATTTAAACAACTAATTTGACAAAACTTTTGAGAGCAACTTGCTTGCTCACTTCCTATTGAGCTTTTCATTACTCGATTTCAGTTGAAAACGCTTTTTATGAGCTGTAATTGAACGTCAAAGTGCTGATATGGCAACATTAGAGGCACGCTGGAGTTAGATGCTGTTCCCCTAATTCCTATGCCAATAACATAGGTTTAACACTTGAGCAATTCTCTCCAAACTCCGGAAATGTTTTGTTAACTGTGCACAGACTGCCTGGGGCCTTCCCTAAGACCAAAGAAGCCATTTTGTGACATAAGTATCCCCTTGCAAGTCTCCTTACAATTTTGGCAGCGGTATTGAAATACTTTACAGCTGAAATGGTACTTTAATATTCGAAAATCTGGAGGAAATTTCTGATCGCTTTGGTGTCTTCGTCAAACTATCCAGAAAAAATACAATTCCGAAAATCAATTTCCGAAAAAAAATATTGTCGTTTTTACATCACAGTTTCAGATGTAACATCGTAACAACATATCTCGAAAACAGTGCACTTTATCAAAATTTCTGTTAAGCACTTTTTGATTTTAAATTAGATTGTACATAAAAAAAAAAATATGGTCAGACATTCTTTAGCTAAAATTTCATATTTTTTTAGAAAGTTTTTTATTCAAAAAAATCTAACATGGGGCCAAAAGTCTTGGCCACACTTCAATGTAGCTCAAAAGTTGCGAGTATTTGTACCCTAAAATATAAAAAAAATATTCAAACATGAAAAAAAACTTAAATCGGCAAAAAAAATCATCTCCCAATTTTATTCTGAACAGTCCTCACAAATACTCACAACTTCGCCGAAGACACCAAATCGATCAAAAAATTCCTTCAAAAGATTAAGATTTTTGAATATTAACGTACCATGGAGAATTTTAAGGATGAACCAATGACTCAAAAAGCCTATTTTGATCATATAAGGAAGGCCTCCACAAAGTTTAAGCAGGGGATTGAAACTCGTCTGAAAAACCTGTATCATTTTCTCCTTCAAAACGGTGGCGCCGCGTGGTGGTAGCTGTTTATTACACTGTGAAATTATCCATGGCTAATCCAAGGAACCAAAAGGTGACAACAGAAATGTCCGTCCAAAAGAGGTACTGCAAAAAACTTATTATTTTTTATCAAATTTTCGAGCAAATCAGCAACAATTTACAAGTTTGATAATCAAACTACATTTAAAAGTTAGTTTTGTCATTTGTTTTTGCAAAACCGCATGTTTTTTAAAGAAAGTGCCAAAAATATTCGTAATTACCTTTTGCCTCTTGGTGGTGCTTTGCGGACGTGCACGCAGAACACAGAAAAGTGAGAACTAGGGAAAATGCCTCACTTTCTTCTGATACAAGTCGCCACATTGAAATTGCTTGAAGATTCATACCGGTGGTTTAAGCCAAAATAAAAATACAAAAAAAATGCGCAAAATCGGCTGGTTTCGCAAAGAATGCAAATTTTGAATTGGTTTAAATAACATTTGTCGTGGATTTAAAAAAAAAATCGATTTTATTTTAAAAAGCAGTGCAACAAAGTTTTTCGATTATTTTCCTTTTTTTGATTGTATCCATTCTTGAAACGAAACTATTGGCACTACGCCCCCCGGGGCATGGCCTTCCTCTAACGTGGGATTTCTGCTCCAGCGCCTCTGACGAGACAGGAGAAACCGGGACCGACGTTTTACTTCACCATCCGATAGAAGCTCAGTGGATAAGGCGGGAATCGAACCCGCGTCTCATAGCATCATCGGGATCGGCAGCCGAAGCCGCTACCCCTGCGCCACGAGACCCATTCTTATTCATCCTAAAAAAATCTTTTTGAAAAAAGAAAGTGTCGTTACAACTTTTTCCTGATACTTTTGATATTCAGAAATTTTAATTTTTTTATAAACTTAATCATGATAAAAATGAAAAAAAATCATTTTACATTGTTTTCAGTGAATTGAACACTTACTTCTGTAAAAATTTTGAACTACAGTCCAGACTAGATTATTTGAAGGCATTGGAAAAAATACCACATTTGTCAATATTTTTTGTATTGAACGGTGAGTTAGCACATGGAATGTTTGACATAAAATGTCATTCAAAAAGCGATTTTCGGAATTGCAAAAAAAAATTGTAAGCAACTCGTCGCAAAATTTGATTTTTTCAGCACTCGTCGTATTTATACAACTCGGTAAACCTCGCTGGAAAAATGTACGACTCGTGCTGAAAAATTATTTTTTTTCAGCTTGTTGCATAAACTACTATTTCGATACTAGTGCTAAAAAGTTCAACTTTTGAGTGCATAATTGGCAAAGGGAACGCAGCTCATTGGCAGTCAACCATGCTCATACTCATGCACTATTGCAGCGGTTCTCAACCTTTTCTTGGCTAGGTACCCCTTTTCTGTTACTTGAGCTGCAGGTACCCCTCGTGTTCATACATGAATTTTTTCGTTTGCATGAGTTTTTTTACATTCCAATTTTGAAAATTAAATTTTCATTGACATTTCATATATACATATATTTTTTTGAATTTTTAATTCGGGAGTTAAAATGTATGATGACGGACGAATTGTTTTTGAATTGAATTGAATTGAATTTATTCACTTTTTTTTAAGGCAGGAAAAGCCACCAAAGCAGTGGCTCCAAAAACCTACTTCTTTTTGTATACACATAATACAAAACATAAATACATGATTTTTTTATTCGGGAGTTAAAATTTAAATTTTTGATGACGGACGAATTGTTTTTGAATTGAATTTATTTACTTTTTTTAAGGCAGGAAAAGCCACCAAAGCAGTGGCACCAAAAACCTACTTCTTTTTGTAAACACATAATACAAACCATAAATACATGAGTAAAAGAGATATTTTTGAAACTGCCCAAATTATACATTTAAAAGATTTTTAAAATCTGTTTAAAAATTCAGATTTAAAAATGCAATTTAATTCAATAGTACTTTTTTCAAGTCATTATAAAAAAAAATCAATGCTATTGTATCTTTTTTCTTTTAATTCCCTAAGCAAAACATTTTGACCCAGGACGGTATAGAAATTCTAAGCAAATTCTAAGCACGAAAAGTGAAAATTTCAAATTTCAGACTAGGGATTCGTAATCGGGCTGTAGTGGACGAATTTGGATGCTTCAAATTGCAAGAGGTGTTTTTTTTGTCCTTTATCTGACCACCATAAAATTTTCCTCTGGGGGTTAAACCGGTTCCGGTACAATCCGGATTGTTTAACGTATTTGTTCCGAAACAGTATTTTTGGTCGAAAAATGTCAGTAAAAAAGATGAAATCAACATTTTATAAAAATAGTTGTTTATAAACTAATGTTTGATAAGTTTAACTTAAAAACTAAATTTTAACCAATTTTTAATATAAACTTACTAAACAAAGATATCAGAAGTTCATAGTTGTCAAAAACTGGATAGAGGTACTTGTATTTGACACAGAAACAACATTTCATAAAAGAATTCAATTAAATCGATCAGATATTGCACTTTTACTAGTACGGACAATAATTTGACCTCTTTTTAAAACATTTTTAGTGAACTATTTTTGTAGTTTTCCAGAATAAGTTTTTTTTTCAAATCCATTGACAGGATCTTGAAGAGGACATTCTGCCGCGTCGATTGATGTATAAAACTTGGTACTTTAGTCGAATTTTATGTACTTTTACATCACAAAAAGTTTCCGTACGGGGAGGGTACGGACAAATATTTGACTCACTGTACATTTAAAAGATTATCAAAATCTGTTTTGATTTCAGATTAATAAATGCTATTCAATTTAATAGTACTTTAATTATTATTATATTATATTTCATCTCTAAAAATCGAATGGTTGAGAAAATTCTTTACTGCTTTTTTTTGAACATTTTTTTATCCATTCTTTTGTTGCTGAGTACAGGTCACGAAAAAATATAAGAAGAGTGTATTTTGTGTGACAATTTGAAGGAAAAGCCTTGATCTTTAAATTTAGAACTATATTCACTGTGTTGTTGTTTTCGTACCATTTGAAATGAGATCCATAATTTCCAAGATATAACAATCACAAAAAAATCTAAGCTAAAAATGAGCTAAAAATGAAGAAATCCAGCTGCATGTATCAGGGCGGTAAAATAAATGTTGCATTATTTTATGCAATTTTATGTAATTTTACACCCTGAAATATGTAGCCCATCAGTATGGGAAACCTACTTGACCGAATTGTCAAGCATATATATGCGTTTATCCTTTAGCTTTTCATCGGTCTGATGGCCAAGTGGGCTAAGGCGCCAGTCCTTACTATTGGTGTTGGGTTTGAATCTCGGCGGTTGCAACTTTTTTTTTGTGTTTGCAAATATTGTACATGCAGTGTGTAGTATTATGTGTTTATTTTGACAAAGGTGATGTGCATGCTTTTGCATGCGATTTTACCATCGGATTTTTTGCTGTGTAATATTTGAGCAAAGAAAGGTCGAATTTACAATATTCAAAATATGAAACATATTTTTTTTTCAACATTTTGTATGTTTTAAATAAATGGCAGCTGGCAAAAAAAAGCAAAGCAATCCACTTTAACGACCCCCGGGTCTTTTGTGGTCTCTGTTGCAAGTTTCTGCTCATTTCTAGACGTCCGAAGGTTATGTGTGGTGAGTCACCCAGTGGCAGCAGGCACAATTTACAAATTTGAAACGAATATTTGTAGAAAAAAATATTCTAAAACCGTACACTTTATTTCAATTTCTTAAAATTTCTTAACAAGTGCAAATTATTTTTTTATCACTCAATATGTTTTGAACATTTTCTGATTGGTCAAAAACAATTCGCCCGTAATTCACTGCACTTTAAATATGGTATTATTTTTTTGCTTCAAATCTGTTTGTAATTTTTTTCTCTCAAATATTATGTTTGAATGTCCACCATTACGGGGTTTGTCTCCCGGTACCCCCTTAGAGTGCTCGTGGTACCCCTAGGGGTACATGTACCCCAGGTTGAGAACCGCTGCACTAGTGCTAAAAAGTTCAACTTTTCAGCAATAATTTCAGTGCTGAAAAGTAGAACTTCTTTCAGTTTCTCGACAGAATTGCAAAAAAAAAATTAGATGGCATATTTCTAACTGTTGAGCTTTAAAGTGATCCCTAAACTACGCTTAGAAATTTGGATTATTTTAAAATCCAAGATGGCGTCCAAAATGGCGATGATAATAATTTTATTTAAATTTGTTTTTGTTCGTGGTTTGATTATCCGAACTCCGTTCAAACCTTCGGATATTCGAAATTTCGGATAATCGGTGCTTCAGATAATCGAGTGTTTACTGTATAAAATTTTTTTGCCCCCTGATTTTTTCCGATTTTGAAAAGGGTGGCAGCATAGATTTTAAAAATATTAGCAACGGCTTTATGAGGAAAAACTAAAAGATTGTTCAGTCTTCTTCACATGTTGTAAACTGTTTATTCAGTAAATTTCAATGAAAGCTCGACTAATTCCGGCTGTGTTGCTTGTGTGAAAATTTGTCAAACTTTCTCAATCTTCTTAAAGATCAAAAAGATTCAATAGAAAAAAATATAATATTTATTTAAAAAAAAAACAGATGAATTTTCAGCGATACATATTTTGCAAACTGTGATTAACAACAACTTTTTGCAAACATAGTGCAGGGACATTGCATTAGTGACCAACTCTTGTTTGTACGGTTTGTACATGTTTTAACAAACAAATCTTGAGATAAGCATTTTGAGTTCGAAAAAAGTATAAAAAATATATATTGAAATCTTATAAATATCACCTCAGTACATGAAATCGATAGTCATTTGAAATTTTTTATAGAATAACTTCAAAACAACGCATCTCAAAATGCAAAAAAAAAAACATTCCAATTCCATAAACCACGCCGGCCACAAGCTTCATGCCATCATGAAACCGTTCAGTTCTTGGAACTCACCGATGGCCAGTCAGTCCAGCGAGTCGCGGTATACCGCCAGGTACCTTTTGCCATTACACTTAACCAAATTAAATCTCATTTTCTTCCCCCCTACCCCACTCCTTCCACCTAGAATCGTGCCCCCTCCCCCCGCAAACCCCATCCAATCCGTGGCATGTGGTCCGGGGTATAATTTGGAGGAAAATTGGTCCGCGCGAGAATTACCCTCCCCCTTCTTCACTTGCGGAATGCTTGGAATGTTTTAATGACCCCCCACCAACTGACGACTGCTGCTGGTACTCACCGGTAGTGTCCATGTAGATGATCAGCACGCTCAGCACCGTCGCGAACGAGATGATGCACAGGGCGACCGGAAGCAGCTGCCGGAACGGGGACGGTCCGATGGGGGACGTTTTGGCGGGTAGCTTGTTGCCGCTGGTCAACGTGGACGGTGCCGACCCGTTCGGACCGCCGACGGTTAGCAGCCCGGTACTTCCGCCGGTCACCGACGACGAGAGCGGGTGCAGCTGAGGTAGATGATGGTGCTGGTGGTGCTGGTTGTGAAGATGCTGGAGGTGGCTGAACTGGTGCAGGTGAGGGCTGCTGCCGTGCAGGAACTGGGAGTGTTGGTTGTGGTGGTGCTGGTGCTTGTCCGACGTGCCGATCGTCCCGGCAATGTTCGGAATCTGCTGGTGCTGTTGGTGGTGGGATGCATCCTCGGTGCTTTGCAGCTGCTGCTGGCCCGGTGTCATTTTATCCTTTTGCTTCGGGACCTTTATCCTCATTCCATAACTGTAAGTGGAGAAGAGAAGAGTATAAGGAATATTTGAAAAAGAACGTACGTTAGATAACTGATGCGTGTGTGCAAGGATCGTATTACGGGTGGAAAGCATTCTCTCAATGGTGTTCCCTTAACTCTTTTTCTTTGCCATAAAGCAGGGGTTCTCAACTTGAGATATTTTTTTTATCCAAAAATCAAACTATCCACTTTAACGAACCTTTTGTGGTCTCTATTGCAAGTTTCTGCGAACCTAGGAGTCCAAAGGCTTGAATAGGGAGAGTACCCAAGGCCAGGACCGACGTTTTGCTTCCCGATCCGATGTTAGTGCACTTTCAATTAAGATAATTAAACTGGAACAAAACCGATCGAAGTATCGCAAAAAGTTTTTTCAGGAAATAAAAATATTTTCTTCAATGTCATTTTTCTTGAAACAATGACTGTAAATGATGGATTTGGTAACAGCTTTCTGAATCCAGATTTAAATGCTATTAATTGAAATAATTAAAATCTGGCTTGCAATTTAAATTTTTATGTTTATTATTTATAAATCTTTAAATTCTCATGCTTAGTTAAGTACTTCAAAAGTTTAACATGAGCATGAGCCTGGTTGACAGTGCTTAGTTAAGTATTACATCTGGGAAAAAGAACTTCTTTTATGTCAGAAAAAATGTGTTATTTTACCTCTGAAAATGTGTAATTTTTTCACCTTTTCGTTGTAATGTACATTTCAAGTCTAAATTGACGTAAAATTACATCATAAAAGAGGTATTGTCCGTTTCTTTCAAAGGAACACGCCGCGCGGCTTTTCAGAATATGCCATAGACATTGTTGCCAGCGATTTTGCACTTTTGGTGCAATATAAAACATACCTGGCAACAATGCCAGGCGATTCGAAGAAGAAGATCAACAAAAACAAAACGCGCAGTATGGGATTTGACAGCCGAAAGTGCGGCGCGTCGTTTCGAGGCTGGTTTGCCGCGTGTCTTTCTCGGAAATACGCGCAATAATATTCAACGATCCAAAATTACACCTTCCAAATTTATTTATTATTTTTTACTGTGTACTTCAAAAGTTATGTTGAAAACAGTCTACTTACTTTTCCTGACATTCTTGAACGACGAAAAAGCCTGTAACAAAAATAACACTTTTCAAAATAAATGCTGAATAGTTCTAATTTTCAGCAGGGAAATGGATGCTGAAAAGTTTAACTTTTCTGCACTTGCTTCGAAAAGTAGTTCTTTTAGATTTTATTTTATTTTAACGGTTTATTGACAAAATACATGACTTAAAATTCCACTCAAATGGTGTTTTCCGGAGTTGCAAAATAGTAGTTTATGCAACAAGTTGCAAAAAGAGGATTTTTTCAGCACGAGTCGTACATTTATTCAACGAGGTTCACCGAGTTGGATAAATACGAAGAGTGCTGAAAAAATCAAGTTTTGCAACGAGTTCCATACAACATTTTTTGCATTTCCAAAAAACACACACTGAGTGAAATTTTATGTCAAATTTTCATGTATTTTGTCAATAAATCGTTTAAATCGTTTAAATTACTTTCCGAAACAATTGCTGAAAAGTTCAACTTTTCAGCACCCATTTGAGTACTGAAAAGTAGAACTTTTCAGCATTTATTTTGAAAAGTGTTGCTATTCGATTCTGTTATTTTTGGTACAGAAAAGTAGGCTATTTCGTCGTTTAAGAATGACAGAAAAAGTAAGTAGTTTCACGACGGAATTGCAAAAAAATGTTTTATGGAGCTCGTTGCAATACTTGATATTTTCTGCACTCGTCGTATTTTTCTAACTCAGTGAACCTTGTGGAAATCTTCTTTTTTTTAACTTGTTGCATAAACTACAATTAACAGTTCATGCCTAGACAGCCGGTTGTGGAAAGCTTGAACTATCCGAAAGAAAATATTACTAAGTACAACACATAAATAAATAAAGTTTTCAAGATAAAGCCACTTAAAGTTTAATTTAAACTAAAAAAATCCGGTTTTTCATTTTTTTAGTGTCCATGATTGTAAATTCCTTAAAAATATTTTTTTTGAAAGGGTCAGAAAATTTCACACAAGAAAATTATTGCTAAACTCCAGTTTGAATCGTATTTCAAATATCTGAGCATTTTCATAAAATGAATCAAGATCGTTATTTAAAGCTGGTCATAATCATTAATTAAGCTTTATTTTCGAATTCCATTGACATCCAATCAACTTTGTTATTGATTTAGGTATACTGCTATAATTATTTTTTATAAACTTGGTCAAACAAAAGATTCATGGAAATTATTGTAAAAAACTGTTTTATAGGCATGCCATCATCTACATCAGGGGTGACCAAAGTGTGACCCGCGAGGTGATATTTTGTTGCCCGCGGACCCATTTTGAATGATCATGTAAAATAGCCCGTTAACCAATTTCACACGTTTCAATTTCAGTGAAACTAGTAAATATCGTCAAAACTTTCACCAAACAATTTTGGAAATATTTAAAAAAAAGTTCAAGATGGTATGTCAGAGACATAACCGAAAGACATAGGACCAAACAATTTGAATGTGTTTTTGGATTGCTAGTGAAATCTGAAATAAGATTATTTTATTTTGTTTCATAGATTTGTCGGCAAAATTGTCATAAATGTTCTCCCAAGGTGAACCTTCTATGAGGGCCCCGGCAACTCCAGGTTGTGGCCACTACGGTCGAAATGTCAATTTTCATGTTCAGTATCAAAAACCATGAATTTTGATACCCATATTGCCACAACTCGTATGTTTCTGTAAATGTCCCCCCAGGCCCCGGAGGAACCTTCTTTGAGGGCACCGGCCACTCCAGGTTGTGGCCACTACTGTCAAAATGGCCATTATTATGTTCAGTATCAAAAACCATGAATTTTGATACCCATATTGCCACAACTCGTATGTTTCTGTAAATGTCCCCCCAGGCCCCGGGGGAACCTTCTTTGAGGGCACCGGCCACTCCAGGTTGTGTCCACTACTGTCAAAATGGCCATTATTATGTTCAGTATCAAAAACCATGAATTTTGATACCCATATTGCCACAACTCGTATGTTTCTGTAAATGTCCCCCCAGGCCCCGGAGGAACCTTCTTTGAGGGCACCGGCCACTCCAGGTTGTGGCCACTACTGTCAAAATGGCCATTATTATGTTCAGTATCAAAAACCATGAATTTTGATACCCATATTGCCACAACTCGTATGTTTCTGTAAATGTCCCCCCAGGCCCCGGGAGAACCTTCTTTGAGGGCACCGGCCACTCCAGGTTGTGGCCACTACTGTCGAAATGGCCATTATTATGTTCAGTATCAAAAACCATGAATTTTGATACCCATATTGCCACAACTCGTATGTTTCTGTAAATGTCCCCCCAGGCCCCGGGAGAACCTTCTTTGAGGGCACCGGCCACTCCAGGTTGTGGCCACTACTGTCGAAATGGCCATTATTATGTTCAGTATCAAAAACCATGAATTTTGATACCCATATTGCCACAACTCGTATGTTTCTGTAAATGTCCCCCCAGGCCCCGGGGGAACCTTCTTTGAGGGCACCGGCCACTCCAGGTTGTGGCCACTACTGTCAAAATGGCCATTATTATGTTCAGTATCAAAAACCATGAATTTTGATACCCATATTGCCACAACTCGTATGTTTCTGTAAATGTCCCCCCAGGCCCCGGGGGAACCTTCTTTGAGGGCACCGGCCACTCCAGGTTGTGGCCACTACTGTCGAAATGGCCATTATTATGTTCAGTATCAAAAACCATGAATTTTGATACCCATATTGCCACAACTCGTATGTTTCTGTAAATGTCCCCCCAGGCCCCGGGAGAACCTTCTTTGAGGGCACCGGCCACTCCAGGTTGTGGCCACTACTGTCGAAATGGCCATTATTATGTTCAGTATCAAAAACCATGAATTTTGATACCCATATTGCCACAACTCGTATGTTTCTGTAAATGTCCCCCCAGGCCCCGGGGGAACCTTCTTTGAGGGCACCGGCCACTCCAGGTTGTGGCCACTACTGTCGAAATGGCCATTATTATGTTCAGTATAAAAAACCATGAATTTTGATACCCATATTGCCACAACTCGTATGTTTCTGTAAATGTCCCCCCAGGCCCCGGGGGAACCTTCTTTGAGGGCACCGGCCACTCCAGGTTGTGGCCACTACTGTCGAAATGGCCATTATTATGTTCAGTATAAAAAAACATGAATTTTGATACCCATATTGCCACAACTCGTATGTTTCTGTAAATGTCCCCCCAGGCCCCGGGGGAACCTTCTTTGAGGGCACCGGCCACTCCAGGTTGTGGCCACTACTGTCAAAATGGCCATTATGTTCAGTATCAAAAACCATGAATTTTGATACCCATATTGCCACAACTCGTATGTTTCTGTAAATGTCCCCCCAGGCCCCGGGGGAACCTTCTTTGAGGGCACCGGCCACTCCAGGTTGTGGCCACTACTGTCAAAATGGCCATTATTATGTTCAGTATCAAAAACCATGAATTTTGATACCCATATTGCCACAACTCGTATGTTTCTGTAAATGTCCCCCCAGGCCCCGGGGGAACCTTCTTTGAGGGCACCGGCCACTCCAGGTTGTGGCCACTACTGTCGAAATGGCCATTATTATGTTCAGTATAAAAAACCATGAATTTTGATACCCATATTGCCACAACTCGTATGTTTCTGTAAATGTCCCCCCAGGCCCCGGAGGAACCTTCTTTGAGGGCACCGGCCACTCCAGGTTGTGGCCACTACTGTCAAAATGGCCATTATTATGTTCAGTATAAAAAAACCATGAATTTTGATACCCATATTGCCACAACTCATATGTTTCTGTAAATGTATATGTTTCTGTAAATGAACCTTCTTTGAGGGCACCGGCCACTCCAGGTTGTGGCCACTACTGTCGAAATGGCCATTATTATGTTCAGTATCAAAAACCATGAATGTTGATACCCATATTGCCACAACTCGTATGTTTCTGTAAATGTCCCCCCAGGCCCCGGGGGAACCTTCTTTGAGGGCACCGGCCACTCCAGGTTGTGGCCACCACTGTCGAATTGGCCATTTTTCATGAGAACCGCCGCATCATAGCGACTTCCACGCCGTCCGCTTCGCTCGAATTTCCTCCTTCTGCTGCCGGTGGTTCTTCCTTCTGGTTGCTGGTCCTCTTCTTCTATTGGCCGCTGCTGCTGCTGCTCCGCGCCGGCCCGACGTGCACAGTTCAAGTGCTCGTTCCAAAGTGACTTGCTTTTGCGAAATTTTCTGCTTAAATAGCGGCACAGCCGGAGAACGGCACAAAAGGGGCGCGGTCTCGAATGCATACGCTCGCTCTGATTGGTCATTTGTCCGATTTGTACTGAAAAATTACTCATTTTGATTGCATGTTTTAAGTGCTTTAACTATGTTTAGTCAGACTATCTATGTAGTTAAACAATAGCTGAAGTCTTCCTCTTTCGATTGGTGGTCCAACCATCTGGATTGATTCACAGGGAAAAAAGATATAAGCGTTCAAAATGTCCCCTTTTTTAACGCTTAAAAGTGACGCTTTGGATCGAATTTCTGAACTGGCCCCCCAATATAGTAAGTAAAGACATAGTCCTATGTCAAAAAAGTTCAGTTTGGCATAGGTAGAATTCTGTTATAGTTGCAAAAATATAAGTTTTCTTTATTAATTTGCAAGTCATAATGACCCTTTTACGAACTGACCCTCAAACATACATTGCAGTTCCTTCGGGATTCTAACTCATTACAGTTAAATAACGAATCTGATTGACTACCAACTGATTCAGGCAGACAAAATGTGGAAATCAGAGGATCAAGTTTGTTGCAAATATTTTACAAAGCTTTCGTCGATCAACCCACCCCTCCCCCATTTAAAAAAATGGCTCAAAAAACCAGGAGCAAAAATATATATTCAATAAACTTCAATACTTCAAAAAAAAAAATAAATTTAAGTGCAATCAGCTGAAGTTAATTAAAATTGCATTTCTTTGCATTTATAATAATTTGTTTGGGTTTATCAAAAATGATTTGAATTTTAGTGAATTTTCGATGAAATAAATGTTGAAATTCTGGCTCTCAACGATTTTTCATTAGCCACACTTAACTTATAGATAAAATTACGCACTTAAATGAACATGTAATACAGTCGTCCCTCATATTCGGAACAGTTTACAGATCTGCCAATGTTCAACAAATCATACAAAATCGATAATTGAACGTAATGATTTGCATTTTCCTTCATGTGAAAGCTTTTCTTGCGATCTTTCGATTGATGTATAGACTTGCTGTACATTTTTACCTTTTATATAAAGTTTTTAAAGAAAAACATTGACCCTTGAAATCCACAAATTCGGAACACTTTTTTCTTACGATGTAAACAAACTTTTTTTTCTCTCCAGGGTTGTTACATATTTTTTTTACAAAAAAATGACTTCCCACTCTGAAACCAATGAAACTCAAGCTTAGTAATGTTTTAAACATGGTCTGATAACTTTTTTGTGAAAATATCAATTAAATTCAGGTGTTCCTCAATTGTGGGAGGCATAATAACATCCCACAATAGGGTGTAATATGGTTGTATGGAAAAAAATAAAGTTGTTTAAATTTAGTGAGCACAGCACTTTTTTAGTTCCTTTTGGGGTCCTAAACAACTCCCCAAAGTTTGGGACCGATTGGTTTAGTCCTCACTTTGCGCAAAGCGATTCAATTTTCCATATAAATTTGTATGGAGAAAACCATTTTTTTGGATTTTGATATTTATCAAATCCACGTTTCATGCTATATCAAAACCGGACTCATATTCGGATGCTCTGGAATGTCCTCTACAACTTTCCCGAAGAGAGTATGGTGCTAGCTTGTCCCTAAAAAAAGATACAGCGTGTTCAAAACTCGTCTAAAACGTGTTTTTCGCTCGAAAATCACGTTTTAGACGAGTTTTGAGTACGCTATATCTTCTTTCAGGAGTAAGTTAGCACCATTCTCTCTTCGGCAAAGTTGTAGAGCACATTCCAGAGCATCCGAATATGAGTCCAGTTTCGATATAGCATGAAACGTGGATTTGATAAATATCATAATCTAAAAAATGGTTTTCCCCATACAAATTTATATGGAAAATTGAATCGTTTAGCGCAAAGTGAGGACTAAACCAATCGGTCCCAAACTTTGGGGAGTTGTTTAGAACCCCAAAAGGAACTGAAAAAGTGCTGTGCTGGAAAATTGATTTTGATACTACACCCTAATCCCACAATCATGGAACAGGCAATTTGGAGGCAGTGTTTTGCTGCTCTAGATAAAATAGTCTTGAAATTAGGTTTTTTGTTCAAAAAGTACTATTTTTACTAGTGAAATGGCAAGAGAATGTCCACATAAAGGTCCTTAAAAATAGCAGGGACGACAAAAAAGTTGCATTTTGCATCCTATTGACAAATTACCACAAAAGTGTTCCGAATTTGTGGGTGTTCCGAAAATGTGGGATGACTGTACCTGAACCAATGAAATCAACAATACCGATAGAAAACCGTTATTTTGTGGTTTCTATTTTTTTGAATAGATTTTTTTAAATAACAGAAATTAAATCTTTTAAATAAAATAACATTTTTTTTAATAACCTTTCTTTGTAAATTTGACCCGCAAGCTAATTTGAGCTTCAAATTTGGTCAGGCCTCCAAAAACTTCAAGCACCCCTGATCTACATGTATTAGGAATCTAATTAATGTCTTTGAAGCTTTTTCATTCTTAAAAAGACATTAAATTTCTAGTTTTTTTTTAAAGAAAGGTCTCATCAGCTATGGGGTTTCCTATTTTTAATAGGATGTTATCGAATAAAACTTTAGGATTGATTTGAATATTGTGAAAAATGTTTCAAAATTATTCAATAGTTAGAAAATATTTAAAAATCTGACCGAACTGAGCCTTGCATTTTATTAGGATTTCTGAGAACCCCTGCTTGCAAATCTCAATTTCGGGAGGACATTGCCACTTGATCAAACTTGAAAAAAAACTAAGAACCGTTCGGAAGCCGTTCCTTAACCCTTCATTTGGCATTCACAATATTTTCTCCCTCTACATGAGCGGCTCAAGAGGAAAGTGTACGTGTGTGTGTGCTCAGCCGGAGAAGCCCTTCATTATTCGCAATAAAAAAAGGTGGTGACTCTCAAGAGGTGGTACTCTATTGAGCAGCTTTCACGACGATGATGATCATGACACAGAGAGAGGATGCACCCAACGAGACCTGTGCGCACCAGATGACACAAAAGGATGTCTGCGCTATTACGGCCTGGCTGTTTTACCCTCTAATAAGTAGGTACGGGCCCTTCTTGCAGCAAGATTGATGGATCGACGGAGTGTCACTCGGAGGACCCACACACAAGTAGATAGGTAGAAGTAGGTGAAAGATTGATGGACGATAACAATTAATGACCATCATCCGGTGAGTCCGGGGAATCCGGGCCAGATAGTACACGACTGTACGTTAATGACTGCTAAATGCCTCGGCGATCATTTTGCTCTCGAGAGCAGGTCGTAAAGTACCTGCAGGTATGGCAGCGGGTCGTTTAGCCGGATATCGAGGTATGGATCGTCGTCAGCTATTCGAAAGGTATCCGGGTGTGTAGATGATGGCCATTGTTTTTGAAGCTTATCAGCCAGCTGATTATGGTTCTCCAAAGTATGAAGAATAAAGGCGGTTTGGGACTATCGCATACAAGTTCAAAATTGTAGATGGAGCAAATTGTTCTAATTCAAATTTTACGTGATTTAGCAGATCTTTAGTTGTGCTTTCCATGCATTGATAATATGCAGAAAAGTTGTAGGTATAATCAATTATAATCTAATCCACACAGAAAAAAAAATCATGGTAATATTACATCTGGGAAGGGGTACATCTTTTATGTCAGAAAAAATGTGTAATTTTACCTCTTTTCTGGTGTAATGTCACTTTTTCAGTCTAAATTGAGGTAAAATTACATCATAAAAGAGGTAATATTTAACCTTCCAAATTTACATTATTTTTTACTGTGTATTTACAGATGGCTGAACTCAAGTTTTTGTAAGCCTAATTATAAATTAAAGAAAGCAGCAAATTCTAAAACCTCATTCTACAATCTTTTTTTTATTTTTGGTTAAATAAAATCAATTTAAATTAAATTTCCTCGAAACTTCAGCTTTGACATATGTAACGACTAATTTCGTCGAAGTCTACCCTTTGACTTCGCGTGCCAAACTTAAATTTCCTGTGAACTTTAACCGCTAAGGCAGTCCATATTTTATACCTCTTGGATTATTCTCTAGAATTTCGTTCCGAGAGGGAATACACGTGCACAAAAAGAACACCGCACGTGGACTAGTATCAGGCATGGAAGGACTCTCTTCTCCGAGTGCTGTAATGTGTACACCCATGACGGACCGTCGAGAAAAAAACAAATGTCGGATATTCAAAGTAATTTGTTATTCATCAGTCTAAAAACTGTCTGCTTACCCTACTTTCAGAACATCCAGGTCGCGCGGAAACAAATTTGTCCCGGACTTCGGATATTGCCAGCTTAACAAACACACCGCGGTGGGGGCCAGTTGGTTAAACATCGGGGAAATCTGAAACTTCCAGCTCGCCGTAATGATGTGTGCACAACGCGCGTATAGTAAAATGTGTAGGAATATACAAACAACGATGTCGAGGAAGACCAAAACGACAAAGCAAAAGAAGGCCAAACCGGAACAAAAAGGTCAAACACAGAGATATAGTGAGAGAGAGAGCGGAAGAGAGGAAGTAATGGAAACGAAGAACAAAAACGATTCGGAAGTGCTTCTCCTCGGGTGGTGTGGAAACGAGGGAGAAATGAGAAGAAAAAAAAACAAGAAAGGAACTAAACTCGGGAACAGCTCTAGAGAGAAGCGAGAAGGAAAAAAACAATCATGTTCGATAAAAGACACGAACTGAGTTCGGTGAGCAAAAAATCAGACCGGAAGAAACCCGGAAGGAAGTAATGTATGTGTGTGACGAATGGAAAGCGAGAAAGAATGCTGGGAAGACTGCGAGAACAGCAGGGAGGGAAAGACATTAAAAAACGGAAGTATTTACTTGCCTCTTCTTACAAACAACTGGTTGTGGGTTTGGTTAAAATTTTAAGTCATCTCTATTTGAGAACTCTAGGCAGTGATCCGAAATTTCAAAATATCTTTCAAATGTCATAATTCGGCCTCAAATAAGTCGATTGCGAAATTTCATAACAGGATTGCCAATTTATCGAAGTTTATCTCATCGGGTAAAGCTCATCATCATAACTCATCGGGTAAAGAATGGTTCGAATATTACGTCCACTGATTTACAATTACCTCCGGGTAATACTTCCCATCTCCCCATTGGCTCACATTTTTCCTATACGTTTACCATGGGCTATCACAAACGCAGCACCTTTTTTTCAATTTTTGAGAGTTTTTTTTAATAATTCTATTAAATCAAACTTTAAATGCGTCTTAAAATGCAACAAACTGTGTCAACACATAAACTGGAATAATAAAAAATCTACATACTTAGTTTGACCTCAAAAATAAAGAATGTTAGTTAGACCCCTGGATAAATGATACGTTTTAAGACATTGGAAAGTCATTTTAAATCTACTCTAATCTGATCTAATCATTCTAATTGGAAAGTAACATAATTAAAACAAGTTAAATCACCAAACCCGTAATTTCCTAATCATTTGAAGGTTCTTCTTTTCAATTATAGATCTATATCCGGCTAGAGGCGGGGTCGGGTTGCAGAGGGTCAATATTAAAGGATCCTTCCACTGTTTCAATGTATTTGAGCATAAAATTACATTTTAAGACATTAAAAATCCCGTAGAAAGTCTAAAAATGAAAATGGTTAAAAAATTGGAAAAAGAATAATTTTTATTGATATGAAAAACCAATGTTTTTAAAACAATTAAGTATTTCATCATTCTTTTAAATTAAAAAATATTTATAAAACTGGTGCGGTGTTTGTGGCGGAGATCGGTGGGCAAATCGACGCGTGATATTCCGCGAAAAATTGCTAGAAGATTCTGGAATTCATTGAAAAAGGTGTCGCGTCGTCGTGTATATGTTGAATTTCTGTAGTTAAGTCGGTGGTTCGCGGTCCGGTCTAGGCAAATTCGTAGTGAAGTTTGTTGCAAAGTAGTCGTGTGTGAAGAATTTAATGAAATCGATCGAAACAGTTCGGTGTATCAGCACTATTTGAGGTTTACATGATAACGAATAATGTTTTACTAAAAATTTCGTTTCGTTTTGAAAGCCCTTCCTATAGCATCGTTGCTCGGATGGCACGCCGACGGTAAGAAGTAAAAAAATACGGGATTAAGTATGTAATTAAGTCCTTCTCATAGCGTCGAAGCTCGGAAGGCAACGATTATGTTTCATTTTCTGGTCATATCATCTACCAATAGTGAATCCAGATCTTTTTGTAATTGTACGTCACCGAATAATACGTTAATTCAAATTTCATTTCGTATTGAAAGCCCATCCCAAAGCATCGTTGCTCGGATGGCACGCCGGCGGTAAGAAGTAAAAAAATAATAATACGCGAATAATAAGTCCTTCTCATAGCGTCGTAGCTCGGAAAGCAGCGGTTATGTTTCACTTTCTGGTCATATCATCTACCAAGATGAATCCTTCCCTTTTCTTCCCCTACTAACACAATTCCCCCACTTCCCGTGATGCTTGAAGGAGATGCTGTGGATTCAACGGTCTCATGCTGTGTCAACAGGCATAGAGCGATAAACTCTATGTCTGATGAGTCTGCAACTTCAACTATCGGACTAACATTCCTACCTTTGTTGAACTGCATCTCCCTGGGGGGGGGGGGGGGGGTCAAATATTTATAAAACTGACAAAATAAATTCAAGAAATTTTCATTTAAGAAATGTCACATAAAATGAAATAATTGTTTTTTTTATGACTCATGAAGAGTATCGGGGCAGCATTTACAAAGCGGATACGTTGGCTAGTTCATAACTTAAAGTTAACATGTTAAGGTTAATGCTGACATTCCCTTTCTCTAACGTGTCGTGGTCATATTTTGAGTGAAAATGCATAAAACAAATTCGTTTCGTTTGATACGCATATTGCAGCGAATCATGAAAATTTAAGTACCTTCGAAAAAATAGGCATTTTGTAAAAATTTCATTGAACCACAAAAAAAAATTAAAAATATATTGAAATATTGAAAATATGAGTATTTTCTATATTCTTAGTGAAAGCATTGAAAATTTAACATAATTTGGTTGATTTAAGTCGATTTTAGAAAGATTTTAAAAATGATTTTAGAATTATCGAAATAACAATAACGATAGATTATTGATATCCTGCCGACGATAACGATAGAATTATCGTCATCGCTATCGAGCCTCGATAATTTTATCGTTAACAACCTTGTACAATACCTTCCCTTTACTAAGCAATCGAATCCAGAAGGGAAAAGATCACCAGTTATGTTGGTATGAGCCGGGATTTGAGCCCCGATCTACCATTTACGAGGTGGAAGCGTTACCACTACACTAGTTCCGAGATACTTTGTTTTTTTTTTAAAGAATAACTGTGAATAAATTAAGAATAAAATTTAAAATAAGTTATTTAAACATTCTACACTCGTTTTACCTTTTCAAGAATTAACGCGATTTTCATCATTTATTTTTTTATCATTTTTTTACATGTCACAAATTTATGTAAAAGTGTTTATTTTACAATGAAAAGGAATCAGCTTTTCAAGCAAAAATGTAATCAAAATGCAATACGTTTATTTTTTCTTTATTTTTGTTATTCAGTTTGCCGAAAACAAAATAAAATCCCCATAAAGACTTGTATCAACCCTATTCAACTAATGATGATCGCGTATGGCGTACGAACGCACCACGCCGTACCATAAGCCTCATCTTGCTCTAGAGCTCCTTTTTTTGTTAGAGAAAACCCATAAAAAAAGTTCCAAAAGAAACCATATGGTGCATCGAATGCATAGAGAGAGAAAAATCAAAAGAAGTAAAAACGCAATGCGATGGAAAGAACAAGATTACGGACCGAGAAAGAGAGAGAGGGAGCCGAGGGAATCCGGGGTTATAAACATTGTAGTACGCGAGCCCGGGTCCCCGAAACTCTCAGCATGCGGGCCAGGAATGTCGGCCACCGGTGTTAGGGTAGGCGGGCCTATGTTTGACTTTGACGTGCCATCACATCTGACAATTGGTGACAGCTCGAGAAACGAAGTCCTTACCCTACAACTTGAAGCAGATTACACAACGGCGTCGAAGAAATGGGAACAAGGGTCGCCACCATAATACCCCGGGCACGGATTTGGAACAGAAGAAGCGACCTGCTGCCGTGTTCTGTATCATTGCCGCTCGATGGTTGGTCAGTGCCGGGACGGCAGGTCAAGCCATGCGCTGCCAAGATGGTACATCGAAGAGGTGCAAACATGACAACCAGAAATCCTAGCCAAAATTCACAATTGACGTTTCCACCTTGTCCACGGACAATCTTGACCTGAGGTGCAGCCTAATTTGGCCACGAGAATGGAACGTGGTCCAACAAATAGAAAGAAAAAAAACGCGGCCAAGAAAGAAAATGCAGCCGAAAGGGAAATTCGATAAAATAAATGGTATCATAAACTACTATGAAAACGGTGATGTTTTCAGAACAAACATCGTAAAAACACGACACGAGAGTGAGTGTGGGAGAGAAAGTTTGTGGCGTTGGACCGTACGAGTTTCGGTTATGGATCAGTTTGCCTGTAAATCGTTCAAATCTACATAATTGGGTCCTACCGTAACGATTTCGACTTAAGAACATTTTTGGTTTCTTCTAGAAAATTGATTACAAATTAAGAAAAAAATTAAAAATTCACCATAATTGAAACAATTTTCGTTTTCCCAGCAGGGAACAAACTTCCCGGAAAAGATCTATCAACGCGCGTTGACTTTTTTCCAGTTCGTTCCAAGTTGCACTTTTTCCCCGCCACCTGATTGCTCTCAATTGGACACACTGACGGTTGTAACAAGGCAGATAATTGTGCGTTTCCGTTTTAATGTGAATGCGTGAAAATCTGTGTTCGCAACACACCTGTGGGGCAACTTGACGCACCGGCGTGGCCGGATTGTCTGCGTCGTCGTGACTTATAATAAATCTGTCCAAAAGACATTTTTTGAAGGATTTTTTTCTTAAAAAAAAACTCTTTGGATAACGCGTTTAATATATTTCCAAATCACTTACGAAGAAAACTTTGCACACAGAAAAAAATTATTCCCTTAATCGTAAATTGTGTTCATGAATTTGCACCATAAACGTGAATATATTTCTTCGTGGTTCTCAAATTCATGATCACAATTCACGATTTCGAGAATTGACTTTTTTTCCGTGTAACAATGAAGTAACTCGGCTTGAACATCCCTGGCCGGGAATCCGTACAAGTCCGACAGGTGTTACCAAATTCTGTGTACCCGGACGGCGGCGTGTAGATTTGAACAAATCCAACAAAAAAAAAAAACAACAATAAAAGTATGGTTGTTCAGAGTCAGACTTTTTCTCTCCTCATTTTTTTTTATTTCTTTTTGAAGCCCGCTGTACATGACAGCAGCATATGGTTTTGGGTTGAGCCTTCTGCTTTGCTTCTCGTTCTGGAGAGCAAAACTCTGAAGATGTGGCACGCAGATGACGAAGGACCAGGACATGGCTAGGCACGAAAGGACATTAGTTTCGGATGAGCTAGATTCTCTGATGACGCAGGCGCGAAGTGAGTTAGAGTGAGGATGGGAAAGGAAGTGCGGTGCAGTCGGTATGGTAATAATTATTTAAGGGTAAGTAATGGTGGTTGGAGGCAGGAAAATGTGGCTCAAATGTGTTAATCAATTTTCATGTTCCTCGAAGCAAACTATTTGAAATATTCAACGAAAGTCTTCTTGATTTTTTTATAAACGCCATCTTAACCCTCTATCGCTCAAATTTGTTTTCGAAAAATTTTATTTTTTTTCCCGTTTTTAGGAGGTCATTTTGACTTTACTTCTCTTCTTTCATGTCTTTCTTGTTTCATTTTTAGTATTTTAATTTGCGTTGATCTTGTTTATTTTATGTTTGTTTTTGGTAGTATTCGGCTTATTCTACCACCTCCTATTATTACATTTTGCCTATCTATTTTTTTCATGTTTTTACAGTCACTTTTTCAATTTTTGCTCGTTTTTCACATTTTTTCTATATAGTGGCACGATTTTCATTTAAATTATAAAAAAAATGCGTAGAGACATAGTCTGGGACACTAGACAAATTACTGCATACTTCTGGAGTTTTTTTTTGAAAAGGTCCTATAAACCAAATTTTCAATTTTTGCTTTTTGGGTGTTTTTAGAACCGCCTTGAGTCAGGGGTATTCAAAAACACCCAAAAAGCAAAAAATGAAAATTTGGTTTATAGGACCTTTTCAAAAAAAACTCCAGACTTCTTTTTACTTAAAATTTATTAATTGTTAGTAAAAAAACATTTTTAAAAGTTTTTGTCACCCCCCTCCCCCCCCCCCTTCAAAATTGGTCCGAAAAATCAGAATCATCATCAAAATTTCCATGAAAATTGAAGTGCAACCAGCTGAAATCAAATTAAAATACATTCTCCTGCGTTTAAAATAATTTTTAGCATGTTTGGGTTTATTAAAAAATCTTAAGATTTTTTGAAAATTTTCGATGCAAAATCTTTTTTTTCGATTCAATTTTTGTTTTTGTCAGATCTTAGATTTTTTGAAAACTAATGATTGCAAAACAACTGAACTAGTGTAAAATGCATTTTAAAACACTTTTTTCATTTAAATGTGAAGACTATGGCTTGTTATTTAAATTCTTATATTTTTTTATTTTTGGCCCCCCCCCCCCCCCCCCCCTTCACCTCGGCCTGGGCCGAGGGACAAACACTTTTTTAAATATTTGCATCGGCCTAAAACAAGTAAAACTACCAACACATACTTTTTCTAAAATTTTAAGAGTTCTTCTTTTCTGCTTTTTATTTAAGATCAAAAATTTGTTGAAAAATGATTTTTTGGCGATTTTTTAAATCAAAATCCGTCTAAAGACGGGGTTGGGTTGTAGAAGGTTAAAGAATAGCGATTACTGCGGCCTGATAAAAACATCTGAAAATTTAGTCCATTTTAAGTTTTAGCATAATGTCCAACGATAGGGAATTTTATCCTACTGTCCAAAACATTGCTTCAGACGTGCATCTGCTCCAAGTGCGCTTTTACAAGAACAAGCTGAGAGCCGTTAAGAAGTGCTCTTATGCCGATGCACGTCTGCTGTGCTTCTTTACCCTAATGTCCAAAACTAAGATTCATTACTCTAATGTCCATTACCAGAGGTTTTTTTTTCCATGATGTCCAACTTATTTGATTTTATTTATTTCACTTGTGTTGATTACCAAGGACCTTTACACTGATTTCCAACAGTTGGACGATTTACCCTAATGTCCAATACTAGGGTAATTTACTCTTATGTCCAACGCAAAGTTTTTTCAAAAAAGGTCATTAGCAGGAATCTTTACCTTAATGTTCAACAGTAGGAAGATTATCCCTCAGTCCAACACTTAGTTTCTTTACCCTAATAGCCAATACTTGGATTGTTTACCCTAATACGAATCACCAATGACCTTAAACCAATAATTTAAATTTATTTGTTTTAATAGATAATACCAAGGAATTAATCAGATGCCCAACAGTAGGGCCATTCACCCTAATTTCCAACAATATGTTTCTTTACCCTAATTTCCAACATTAAGTTTCATTACTCTAATGTCCATCACCGGCCTCTTCCAATCGTCGCTCAGGTATAAATTAACGTAACCATTTGGGGCCGTCCATAAACCATACCTAATTTTTTTTGAAGACACGAAAACGATTAAAAATTGCTTCAAATTGTATGAGCAAAATTGATCGTTTACCAAAGTTTCAGAGAACTGCACACCAGGTTAATCGAATTTCTCTGAACCAACAAACATTATCTCCGATCCTTCGTACAATGTTTAAAACTTCCGACATGAAATAACCTACGAACCCCTCCCATCACCATCCCCGTCTCCCTAATTGTCCTCCCTAAACTGCTCTTCACCAGAACTGGGTGAAAAAGTGCGTAAAGGAAATTGTTACGTTATAATTTGAAGCATTGAACCTTGATGAAAATATGTGTACATATACGCGACCGCGACCGCACGATCACATCCACGAGAACCGCAGAAAAGGGTGGGGAGGGGGGGCTCATGTTTGTAATTAGCGGCCGCGAACGTGTTCTTCTTCCTCCCTGGAAACATCCGTCCCATGGGGGTAGATCGAGTCTGGGGTCTCCAGTGTTGCAAAAGGAGTGGCTGCTCTTTTGAACCAGCTTTTGGAGCTCTAACGAAACATGGTTTGCTCTTAAGAGCTTTTTACCGCGATGATTTTGTTGAGCAGTTGCACCTAATTTTTGTTTTTGCTCGCAATCTTGCTCTTGAAGAGCTCATCAGAGCGAGCGCTCACAAGATCGCAAGACTAGCAACACTGGTCAAATTGAAGCTCTACCCCGGTTCAAAGTCACCTCCTCCGCAGGCTCCAAGTTCTTGGACCAAGCGTTTTTTTTTCTTCTTCCGCGCCTCTCTCCCCGGCAACACAACACGCTGGAATTGATCTCATTACCGTCGTGCCGCGGTCGGGGCCTTTACAATGTGGCGCGCGGCCCCCAGACCATATCGGCTGGCTGGAGGGCTTCCGGATGTGCGCGCGTGTTCGCGAGAACCGGATTGCTCTGAGCGGAGGGGTTGGGCAAGGCGGGCGGACGTGGACGACAACGACACAGTTATAATGGTTGTTTTCGTCGCTGATCTTGTTTGGTCGGATCGCCCCGACGACTCTTGTTGTTGATCCACGGTTATGGCGCTTTGATGAGTATCCACGGCGCGCGGGGTCTGGCGGTTCTCGTATGAGGTAATTATTGGGCTCTTGCTAGGCTCGGGATTTTTTTGCTGATGCTGTGGAGAAATGTGCCTGGATCATGATGACATTGAGCGAAACGGTTGGACAGGGGAGAAGTGCCTTTGATGGGAATTTTGAGTTGTCGATTACAAAAACAAAAACGATCAACTAGAACTCCTTCAAATTAATATCTATCGGGCCCTAAATCGGACCAATCATCGATTTAGGATAGATGTCCGCATTTAAGGCCATCTAAGGCCAGACGTGCATCCGCTCTAACTCCGCTATCACTCATTTCAGCGAGAAAAATTAGTATTATCAAAACTTGCGATCCAAATATGTCCCATTCACCAATTTAAGATAAAATCTATGAACAGTTTTTCAATTTTGGGTAGTTGGATTTATGGAATATAACTTTTTAAAGGAGACTTAAAATAAATTTGGGCGGGGTAAATTTGTATGACCTTGGCAGTCTGTTTTACAAGATTCCTACTCGAAACTAGGTGTTCGAAGGCTCGAAAGGGTGAGGCATTCCAATCCTCTTTTACACCTATCTCCCATCCGACCCAACATTCCAACTGTCGACCTTTGAATTGTGAGTGGAAATGTCTATGGAAAATTGGATGTTTATGTACACAAAAAAAGTTTGTGTTGAAGGTGTTAAATTGGAAAGTTTAATATAACCTCTATTGTGATATAATATCACCTCAATTTAGACTGAAATAGTGTCAAAACACTGGAAAAGTGTTAAATTTAAACATTGTTTTATATTGAAACAATACTTGGACTTAATGCATTCTTTATGAAACTTTTATTTTATTTTGGTATCATCGACCTTTTACATAATAATTTTTTTTTCAATTTTCCTGATTTTATTTTTAAATTTCAGACTCCCTTCTTTCCTAATTTGTGGACAATTTATCATACAAAAAAAAATGCAAACAACCCTCCCCCCATGGTTTATGGTAAGCCCAATAAGGCCATTGCAAATATTGTGTAGAGTTTGTGTCCCTCCTTAAAGTTCCCAAAAAAAATCAAAAAGTCAAAAAAGATGTTGACTAAAATTAAAATGTTCATCAAAAACTGGTAAAATCGATTGAAAACTATTCAGAAAACTCTGTTGAAAGATTTTTATGTGCTTTTAATTAAATAAATACATTTAAGACGTAAACTTTCAGGGTAATGTAAACAGCATTTTGTGAATCTTTTTGTTTCAAAATTTCAAAATTTATTTGACTAAAATCCCGAACAGACGGTAATAAGCCATTTCAATAACACATACATTTCAAATTACAAAAAGTGTTATGGAATAATCTTGAAAAATCCATTTTTGCATAAGAGTTTAATAACAGTTTATGTTATCATAACAAAATTTGTTATTGGTCTGATATTGATTGAAAGCCAAAACATATTTGGAATAACTTTTTTTGTTATGGAAGAATACCGCCAACTGTTATTAGGACCGGCCCGTGGCTTAATGGCTACGGCTCCCGCCTCATAAGCGGAAGGTTCCGGGTTCGATTCCCGACCGGTCTCCTTGAAATTATTCGACTATAATTGAACTTTGAATATGAACAAAAAACGCATGGAATCAGGTGGGATTCGAACTCACACCTTTGGATTGGTAGTCAGATGCTCTAGCCACTCGGCCACCGAGGGGTTGACACCCCTTGAGTGAATTAATCCGTAGTGGTGAAATAATGTCACAAGGTCATTTACTATATAATACAACAATCCCTTCCCCAACGATTCCCCTACACACCACACACCATTATAATCTATAAATAACTCGAACCGGTTGGTACGGTATGTCCCCGGCTTCTTCTTCTTCCCCTGTTGGTTCTATGAAATGTGGGATCCGTTCATAGAATCTGTCTCATGCGGTTAATGCAACGCAGTAGGCCGGGCCGCTTTAATGAGTGTAATACACTTCGGGGGTTCTCGAAAGTACTGCAATCATTAATAATGACAAGAAAGAACTTGAGGCGTAATCTAACCATAAGTTCTTCCCGGATGCTTTCTTCGGACTGGCTGCGCTTGTGTTCGATTAGATTAGATTAGATTAGAAGAATACCGCCAACTGTTATTGGGATGATCGGATTAGTTGTTAAAATAACAAAAAATAATAACAAAGATTTGTTCGAAGAATAGCTAAAAATTTTATTAGTCTGTTATAACAATAACAATCTAATAACAAAAAATTCAAAACGACGGATAACATCATGTTATAGAGCAATTCCAGCTCAAATCAGGAATTTTTCTGGTACTTTTGTACCCGACCCTCTCCGATTTCAATGAAACTTTGTAGACATGTTATCCTAGGCCATTTTTGTGTATATGAAGCCAATAGTACTCGAAAATAACATTTGAGAAGGGCGTAAGGTATTTAAATATTTTTGTATTTTGTAATTTAAAAATTACTGTATCTCGAAGCCGTTGCGTCGTATCAAAAAGTGGTCAAAGACAAACTTGTAGGAAATTGGACGGGCTTTCTGAAAAAAATACACTGAAACAAAAATACACGCCACATCTATGAGATTTTTTGATTTTTAAGTCTAAAACTTAAATTTAATGCTGATGTCACGATGGTTTTTGGCAATTTCTATATGACAGACTTGGTTTTTCAGTCTCGTAAATATTTTTACCGGAAAGCTCGTCCAATTTCCCATAAGTTTGTCTTTGACAGCTTTCGTTATCGTTTTTATATTTACGTAAGTAAATTTACTATCCTATTTTCTACAACACTGAAAAAAATATTCTATTTTCAGTTATTAGCAATGCAATTAAGCTTATATCTGTAAGCCCTTACATCCAATTGAAATGCTGTCAAAGGCAAACTTATGGGAAATTGGACGAGCTTTCCGGTAAAAATATTTACGAGACTGAAAAACCAAGTCTGTCATATAGAAATTGCCAAAAACCACAAAAAAACCCGTTTTTTCAACATTTTTATTTTTAAAACCGCTGTATCTTCCCAAGGATTGGACATAGGACAATGGTCAATATGGAGACTTTTATGTAAAATTGTCTGGAGAATCGATTCCCACTACTGGTTTTTAAAACGTTTGACGTTTAGAACACTTTAAAAAAACAGGTTTAGTAAATAATATTTTGTATTTTTTTAGGAAAGACATACCAACCTGCATTTTTCGTCAGTCTTTTGGCAACATTTTAGGCTACTTCCTCAAAAATTTTGAACAAACAAAAATCGTGACATCACCTTTCAATTTAAGTTTTAGACTTAAAAACCAAAAAATCTCAAAGATGCGGCGTGTATTTTTGTTTCAGTGTATTTTTTTCAGAAGCCCGTCCAATTTCCTACAAGTTTGCCTTGGACCACTTTTTGATACGACGCAACGGCTTCGAGATACAGTAATTTTTAAATTACAAAATACAAAAATATTTAAATACCTTACGCCCTCCTCAAATGTTATTTTCGAGTACTATTGGCTCTATATAAACAAAAATGGCTTATATAGGCCTAGGATAGCATGTCTACAAAGTTTCATTGAAATTGGAGAGGGTCGGGTACAAAAGTACCAGAAAAATTCCTGATTTGAGTTGGAATTGCTCTATAAATAACATACAATGTTATTGGCCTAGTATTTTCAAATATCAAAAAAAGTTATTCCCAAGTCATCACTGTCTGCTCGGGATGGCCTTGAACAACTCAACCGTCCACGTAATTCAAAATTTGAAATTCCAGAAATTCAATCTACTCCAAGACAACTCCAGATTTCATTACACTCCAGAGATGTCCATCACCAGCAGTCACCACTCAAGTTTTTGGTTTATTTTCCCAAACGCCAAAAAAGGCCAAACTTCAACAGCTCTCTCGCCCTTGCCACACAGTTGGTGTGTTGGTTGTTTTTCTTCCCCATGTGTGTGTGCATTGTTATTTTTCCCTCGGTTTCTTCGCCCCGCCAGTTCTAATGAACCGTCATCACCGCGCGCCGCTATCCATCCTAATCCCGACCGCGGCGGGGGCTTAAGTCTGATGGCCTGCCACCCGAAACTGCTACCGTTTGGAGAGTTCGGGTGCGTAACTTCACAGACGTGATCTCTTTGGTGCCCTTTTGGTGCGTATCACACGCCGTACATCCGCGGGCGTGCGCGCTCTCTCTCTCTCTCTCTGCGGACAATCCGCGGGGCTTCATTCATTCTTCATTTCCCCCGCCAGGTTTCCTCTGGCGTGCCCCCCTTCGGAACCGATTTTATCTAATTATTTTTTCGTTATTTTTCCCCCCTTTTCAGGGGGGTTTTGGGGATTAGAGTCGGAGTAGGTTAGGGTGGCGACTTTGGTTTGTGTCGAATTACACATTTATGAAAACTACATAAAAATTTAAAAAAAATGGAAGAGCAATTCCAGCCCAAAACAGTAATTTTTTCTCGACCCTCACCGATTTCAATTAAACTTTGGGGACATGTTATCCTAGGCAGCGGTTTTAAAAAATAAAAATGTTGAAAAAATAGGTTTTTTGTGGTTTTTGGCAATTTCTATATGACAGACTTGATTTTTAAGTCTCGAAAATATTTTTACCGAGAAGCTCGTCCAATTTCCCATAAGATTGTCTTTGACCAATTTTGAATTGGATGTATGGGCTTACATATATAAGCTAATTACATTGCTCATAGCTGAAAACATAATATTTTTTTTCAGTGTAGTATAATAACCTGGAGAGTAAATTAGCTTAAATCATAAAAAACTAGTTATTTTGAAAAGTGGTAAAAATATTTTCGAGACTAAAAAATCAAGTCTGTCATATAGAAATTGCCAAAAACCACAAAAAACCTATTTTTTCAACATTTTTATTTTTAAAACCGCTGTAACTTCACAAGGACTGGACTTCGGACAATGATCAATATGGAAACTTGTATGTAAAATTGTTTGGAGAATCGACTCTCGTGTTCGGTTTTTGAAAATTTTAATGTTTAGAGCACTTTTGAAAAAAAATCAGTTTCAGTAAATTATTTTTGTTTTGTTAGGTGAGTTGCTCCATCTTGCATTTTTCGTGAGTCTTTTTGTAACATCTTAGGCTATTTTCACAAAAATTTTGAACGAAAAAAAAATCGTGGGCTCACCTTCAAATTTGACTTTTAAACTTAAAAATAAAAAAATCTCATAAAAGTGGAGTGTTTTTTACTTTCAGTGTATTTTTTTCGGAAAGCCCGTCAAATTTCCTACAAGTTTGTCCTTGGCCACTTTTTGATACGATGCGGCTACAGCAATATTTAAATTACAAAATACAAAAATATTTAAAACACTTACGCCCTTCTCAACTGTCATTATCGAGTGTAGCTGGCTCCATATACACAAAAATGGCTTATATATTCTCAAATCGTTGCTGTCGTGCTATTTTGTCGCAAGTGCATTTTGGGTCAAATTGAGTTAAGAACACCATTTTGTGCAGCTTACATTACCTCATCTGTTGACCTTCACAGATCCCCGATAAAAAGCGAAAAGACTCCGTGCATTGTTGTCACTTTTCATATGGAAGATGTTTCGATCTAAATGCGACAACTGGCCAAAATTTTTTTTTAACTAAAATCGAGTCGACACCAAAGATAAACTCAATCTACCAGATTTGGATGCTACTAGTCTCAGGTGAGCCCTAGAACTCCACTCTACACACATATACGATCATCACTGAAAGCACACACACACACACTCACTAACAAATCCAGATCATTTCTCTCTCGCGCGCGCAATTCAATTTTCCAGACGGTGTTGTGTTAAATAGATTTAAGATCAATCGACGTTTCCTAACAACATTTCACAGCCTCTTTGTTCGAGCAGGGGAGGAGTGCGAGATCGCGCGCGCTTGTTGGAAGTGAGCGTTTATTTCATAAAAAGAGTTTGTGTAGTGTAAACAGTTGTCTCAAGGGGCAGCACATACACACACCCACAAACACTTGGTGGGGTGGGAAAGGGTTTCGGTTTGAGGAGGAAGTGGTGATGAGTTTTTTTTTCTTATTTAGAATTTCATTACGCCTATTAACACTCTATTTATAAAAGTGCAACTCATGTTGCGAAAACGTTACAACAAAAAAACTGAAGCGAATTTCTCAGCTTCAGAAAAGGAGCACCCTAAGTGCAACTGCGGGTGTGATGGGCCCTCTGAATCACCGAAAGTAAAGTGTAAATAACACGAAGATTCACAACGAAAACAAACAAAATTTCGAATCACATTGGGTGAGAAATGAACAAAAAAAAATCTGAGGATCAATAACGCTACGTGGTGTAACGTAAACAGCAAACGTCCGGCCTTGGCGTATCGGAAATGTTGGGCGGATGTTGCTGGATATCCAAATGTCTTTAAGGGGTTTATCCAAAATATTATTCACTTCAAAACTTTAACATTTTTTGTTTTTTAGGATTTAAAAAAAAAACAAAAAAAGCAAATCATGACAGTTTTATTTATTGTTCCTTTTCAAACTGGAGCACCCAACGCATGTTCAACTTACATAGACACCCAAAACTCCTAAAAAAGTTGGAACGGTAACTTCAACTCGTTGGTTCTCGGGTCTAGCTCAACCAATCGGGACGATTCTTTTTACGCGCTTGCCTTTGCGGAAATTTTTTGAACATTTTTTTGAACACGCGCAAAAAATTAGAACGACGTTTTTAAAACATTAGACAGCTATGCAAAAAACGGACAGGGCAAAAGAAACTGAAAAGCTACGATATCTTACATGTTGAAGGAAACAGCGGTAGACAAGCTACTACAAAACGAGTATAAGTCGAGCCAAAAACTATATGCGCCAGCATTCTCGCGCCAGTATTCGAAGCTCAACTTGACAAGTTGTCGACTTGGCAACGAAGCGTCAAAAATCGATGCAGTGTGATTTTTAGCGATTTTTCCGATTAATATTCATGCTGTATCGTCTTATTTACGAAGATGAAAATGACGTCCAGCCATAAGTAAAACCTATTCGCGATTAAAAGCTCCATAATTCCGACAGATGGCGCAAAGCATCGAAGAATGACGATTCAAATTTTCGCTGTTCGGTTATATAGGAATGCAAACTTAAAATTGAATTTACAACTTTTGAGAAAAAAATCAAGTAGTACGAGTGTAAACTTTTTGCCCTCTATAAATTAACGCAATAAAAAAGATATTGAAAAACAAATTGAAAAAAATATTGTTTAAAATAATAGAGCATCAAAAGTTAACAAAGTATCAGCTCGAATTTTTGCTCAAAAGTTGTTTTGAACGCTGGAATTTAACAAAACAGAATTCGCATACATAACCTCAAAGGGCAAAAATTTCAATCGACATCCTTCGCTCTGTTCTGCTACTCAACACTAGATGTCGCATGTCGTTTAGCTTATGAATGCCAATAATTGCCGTTCAAGAGCCAAACGACAGGCGACACCTAGTGTTGAGTAGCAGAACAGAGCGAAGAATGTCGATTGAAATTTCCGCCCTTTGAGGTTATGTATGCGAATTCTGTTTTGTTAAATTCCAGCGTTGAGAACAACTTTTGAGCAAAAATTCGAGCTGATATTTTGTTAAGTTTTGATGCTCTATCATTTTAAACAATATAATTTTTTCAAAATTATTTTTTTTCAAATTTTTTTTATTGCGTTAATTTATAGAGGGCAAAGAGTTAACAATCGTACTACTTGAATTTTTCCTCAAAAGTTGTTCTATGAGCTGTAAATTCAATTTTAAGTTTGTATTCCTATGTAACCGAACAGCGAAAATTTGAATCGTCATTCTTCGATGCTTTGCGCAACCAGT
This sequence comes from Culex pipiens pallens, assembly GCF_016801865.2. NCBI lineage: Eukaryota > Metazoa > Arthropoda > Insecta > Diptera > Culicidae > Culex > Culex pipiens. The sequence continues at coordinate 93,438,746 of NC_068938.1, read as the reverse complement.
CGGAATTTTTGAGCTTTTGATCGCGAATACCTTTCTTTAGTAAGAAAGGCAAAAAGTAAATCGTTCTAAAAATTGATCGGGATTGCCGATAGATGTCAAATTTGTTTCAGATGCCCACTCATGGTCTGTACTATGAATGTAGAAAGAAATTTCGGATAAAATCAGAAATCAGAATCAGAAAAATGTTGGCAAAGGTCACCAGGTGGGCTTTTAACTTTTTTTAGGGATTTTTTTCTTATGATAGGTTAATCAAACGGCTCTAACTCCAGAACCAAATTATGAATCTTTATGAAAATTTGGGAGGTTGTAGAGCTTGAAAAATGCAATTTTTGAGATAAATAAAAGATATGAAAATGAAAAAAATGACCATATTTTCATTTGCAAACTGTGTATTTTGTTGAAAAGTCTGGCCACATCCAAAAACAGATGGATATTTCTAAATTCGGTCTCAAAATGACCCTTGTTCAGACACAAGTGTAGCAAGAATTTTACCACACAGGGACATAACTCGAACTCCACGGAATTTATTTTCTCAAAATTCGAGGGTTGGAGATGGACGAGTTCTGTCAAGGTGAATCGATAGAGCGTCGAAAATCATTTTGTTACATTGAAAATCGGACGTATATTTGCCTAATTACCGTCTCTTAAAAATTTTACGCTTTTTTGGTGATGTAGAGAAAACCTCATTTTTCCTGTTTGCTTTTCATCCAGAGGCTGTATCTCAGCAACCATTGGTCTAATCTTCAATATCTTTGATGCAAATTTATAGGAAATTTAATTTAAAAAAATATTGTAAAAAAAAGTTCGGCTTTTTTCAACATTTTCAAAAAATCATGATTTTTTTCGAATTGGCAGGGGTGGATGGGAGTTCTTCATAAAAATTTCAGCCAATTTTGTCCATCCAATCTCGAGATATCGTGGCACCCGTTTGACAGTTCGCTTTGCGCATGGCAAAATTTCAAGCTTAAATCGTCTGTCACTTACTTCAATCATCATGAAACTTTCAGGTGTGATTGAAAATCATCTTTTAAATTTTTAATAATTTTTTGGATTTAATAAATTTTGAGATTTTTTACATGTATGTAACCCCTTAGAAGGTAATTAATAATGATGAATATCTAGGCTTTATATTCGTTACACAGAGAAAAAAAGAGTTTCCAAAATCGTGAACAAGTGTTCATGAAAATGGGAACCTCGAACATAGTGTTCAAATCCCATGGTACGATTTTGAAAAACGTACTAGAATTTTGACCACTTTGTTCGTGGTTCCCATTTTCATGAACGCTTGTTCACGATTTTGGGAACTCTTTTTTCTCCGTGTACCACCTAAATGATATGAATTTCATATGAAGATGAGAATTTAAATAAGTATGCCAAATTCAATATTCTTTTCACTAGTTTTGTACCTTTTCAGGCTGATATTATTCAAAATTCAAAACTCTAATCATCGATTGAAAACTTACAAACTGAAGATGGTCATTTTGGCGATATTCTGCTACTCCTGCTCCACTGCTGCCAAAGATGATCTCGACTGCCTCAACGGCTAAACCAGCGATACTCTTCGGCACGATATCCGAACTCTTAACGACACGCAGTTCTCAACCGCCAACTCGTCAACTATTCCCCACCCGCAATTAATCGCTGTGCACTCTAAGCCGTGTATTGCGCACTAGCGCTAGCGGATCTACCACAGCTACTTCCACACCAACTTCCACGTTCACTTTCCGTCCAAAGGGGTTACTCGCCGGCAACTTCACGTTTACGTAACGTTACGTGACTCACGATAAGTACACACAAGACTTCTAAGACTAAGTCGCACAGCGTTGTTGCAGCTGCTGCTGCTGATCAAGAGTTACGTTTCCGGACCGCCCAATTTGGTCACTTTGGTTTCACTTTTCGTTGACCCCAAAACCGAGCCCGACGGAAACCCGAAATTTCCAACGCAGAAGCTGTAGCTGTGGCACGCAAGCCCAATTTGGTCTCGAATACTTTTTTTGGGGGGTAAAGCTAGCAAAGCTTAACCACTAAAACGCGCCACCAGTTCACAGGTTTCGGACCCCCGGGTGTACCGAAGTCTTTGAAAAGAGGCCACGCGCGCGCTCGTACGTCCCAACTCGACGGAAGTAGAAGTGCTACTAAACCACTGTCGTGAAGAGCCGGAGCGCGAGAGCCAAGAGAGTTGGAGACGCCAAACTACGACAGTGACGACGCTCTTTGGACGGAGTGGGATCAGGGACGTGACGACAACCGGAGGAAGGAACGTGGAGGACGCACTACAGAAAAGAACTACAGAATGAAAAAAGTGCTGGTGGTGGCCTCAATTGAGCAAGAACCCGGCGGAGAAAGAGAGCGAGAATTCTGGAGAACGGACGTGGACAGAGGACGAGGGTTCAGGGAAAAAAGGTTCACGACGAGACCCCTAACATGTGTGTGCAGGCAAGCGAAGGTAGAGGAAGAGGCATGTCAAACTATTATAGCAGCACCAGTCCCGCCATTATGGCACGCATCAGCTATAAGTCCCTCTAACCTCACTCGGCTTAACCCTCTCAGATGTGAAGAGGGGATCGGCGATGATCTCGGTCTCGGCAAACGACTCACGAGACAGAACTAATTTAAGCCTATTTAAGCTAATTAAAATCAATGATCGCCAGTTGTTCGAGGCTATCTTGCCGACGATCGGACGCGTTCTTGTTTATTCGTAAGGGCTGGAACGAAACTGAAACCCCCACCCAAAAACGATGAGCTGCGGTTGGTCTTCAAACGGAAGAGTGTCGTTTTGCAACGCTGCTGCTGCTGATAACTGTGAAAAACGAGCTAGCCCATCCGTTGTGAACCCCAAAAATTCGCCAAGTCGTCAATCGGTTTAAACTTGATTGAATCACAGCAAAACGTCAATTTCGGTTGGTTGGTTCAAAGTTACCGACCGCACGGTACCGGTGAGCATGTGCACGTGATGTCTCTCGCGGATGACGATGGGGTCACCACCTGGTGAACTGTCAAAAGAAAACAAACACCATGCTGCTGCTGGCAGGCTGGTTGTATGTTTATGTGTAGCATACTTTTATGTTGTTATGTTGGTGTGGTTTCGATGTGACGACCATAAAAGTCCTCCGTATGAGTAGATGTATGTGAGAGAGATGTTAGGGGAAGCGTGGGCTGTATGGATTGAAGACCAATGTATTATATGATTTATGAAATTAAGAATTATGATAGATTTAGTCTCCATTTTTTTTTCCTAAATGCCATAAAATGCATTAAACATTAGACAATATTTGGAAAATATCAATTAATTCATATTTTTATAATTGATTTTAATATTTTTCATTCAAATGTCTTTTCCTATTTGTGGTTAAAATATTCTTAATTTGTAAAAGACTCAAATAGCCCCAATTATTTTTGTTCTTAAAATTAAAAATGCAAAAAATAAATGTTATGCGATGTATTTTATGTAGCTCAACTTCGTTCGTAACTTGATTAGCCTGCTATTTTCAAATGCAATTGAAAGTGCAATTCAATTTCGATATCTCTGAAACTATTGGTAAGATCTTCAATGTTAAAAATTGTAGCTTCGGATCATTTCAAAATACATAATTTTGAGATTTTAAAAATCAAGCTTAACCTTTGAAAAGGTATAAAGACAGATAATTTTCCTTTTTTCATGTTTTAGACCAAGTTATAACATATTAGAAATATTTTTAAATAAAATAATTCTCATTTGCAAAAGTATCATTTTTTATTATGGATTTCCAAGATATCGTCAATTACATCGTCAATAGTAAGAATAAGAAGAAGGTGATACTAATGAGAAATTATTTCAAGAATCATTTTTTAAGGTCAAAACCTCTTCAAAAAATGTAAAGTACTTTTTGCTTGCAAATTCAATTTGAGTTTGGAATATGATTATTTTTTCCTTCCGTTATTGACATTTAAATAAAAACACTATTTTTCAAAAATTCATAACCAAGGGTCCTGATTTTCAGTTCAAAGATCGGTAATCACTCACTCATTACCGAACGCATCTTTGCCAACCATTCACGAGCGAACACGACAGGCTGCACTATGGGGTATTTCCATATAAGCGAGCGGCCAAAAATATTTTTTTGCTTTTTTGGGACTTTTTTGTGTTGTTTGTACTTAGTATAATGAAAACAAATGAATTTTTATATTTTTCAAAAAAAAAGTTTAATTTTCGATTTTTTCATATATTTGAGGCCGCATGCATTAAAGTGTTGAATTTTAATATTCTTGCTCTGTCTATTTGATGCACGGAATGGCGGTTTATGCTATGTTAAAGTTTCTGATTTACGTTCAATCTCCCTCCCCGTTTTCTTGAGTTAAAATCCACCTCTCTTTGAAGACCCCCCCCCCCTCCCCCTCCAATTAAAATTTGATTTTTGCGGTGTTTTAGAATTTTAGACGGTTTATTTTATGGAACATTGTATGGATTCTCGTCCACGTTTTTGGTTGATCCACTTGCAAAATTCACGTTTTCCACGATGAATTCTTCTAAATCGTAACTATGTAACTATGTAACCGATTGTCGATAGATTACTTAAAATATGAACTTCTTCTATGGGCTTTTGTATACCTCGTTTTGAAGCTACAGAACAGCATGCGTAGTTTTTTCTCTGTGGTTTTTCCCTGAGTTGATCATGTGATGGTTCTGCAATGTTGTAATTCTTACAAATATACTCGAAAGCAGTTCTCACGTTTTCAGAATAGTGCTTCGTTATATCGTACAGGGACACTACGGTATTATTATCCATACTTTCAAAAGAACACAACAACGAACTGATACGAATATTCGACGAATCGTTTCTGTAAAATACTTAGAATAGGAATTTCTAATTTTATTTAACGTACCTAAGTACCAACAAAGTCATGAATATCAAATCAATTTCAAAACATACATAGCAGGTACGTCATTTCTGCCTCCGCAGGTAAATAATGTGATTTTAACCAAGCGTATACGCGAAATCATAAATTTTCTTGCATGAATCAAAATGTTTAAAATGACATAACTCAAAAAGTGCACATAAGTGCACTTTGAAATTTGGAGACAAGTTAGGACATGGTTCAAATTTTAAGCTGCAAAATTTTCAGATCGCACAAATGCACACAAAAAAAGTACTCCATTAACAAAGTTGAAAAAAACTAAATTTTGAATAAAAATCCATCTTTTTTGATTTTTATTATTTTTTTTAGCCTGTAAAAGTGTGTTTTGTAAAATGTTATTGAAAAGTTGAATCAATTACCTTTCTGAATATATATAATGATGCAAGAAAAAATACATAAACAGCACCACAGTACAACTATGAAAAATAATCATTTTTTTGTCAAAAAACATGTTTTTTCTTACCATTTTCGCCTTTGAAGGTCTGCAATTCAGTGAATTTTGAACCTACAACTTTCAAACTTCGGATTTTTCTTAGTTAGAATGTTTATTTTCGAAAAAAAATACCAAAAAAATAATTAGAGTATGTCGGTTTTTCGATTTATGGCCGCCTGAAACCCCATAGTGGGCTGGCGGTCAGCGGCTTGCTCAGTCGCTTCACTCAGCGAAACAAAAACTTCGTGGATTTCTTCTCCTACTCCGTCCATTCTGATAATCAAGTCTGGATTGTAATTGATTTTATGCAATTTCTTAAATCTAGATTACATTTTCAAAACAACCTATCCGTCATGGGTTTCATATCCAAAAATTAATCTAGAAATGATCAAAGCAAAGCCGATCGCAAAGTATTCTCAGTCAGCTTTGAGCTTCTTAACAGAATCGGTCTCTCTGAATCATTCGCTGTACAACCCGATTGGAGTGAGGGGGAGAGCAAAGAGATAGTGTTCAGTAGCGATTGGTGTTTGAGTGACAAACGGTAGGAATACATCATCAGAGCAGTTTCTCGTCGCTCTAAATTTGTGCTCGCGAGTGACTGAGTCTTTCTGGAGCAATCAGGACCCTTGAATAATAACTCCGGAAACAGATTTTCCCCCACCACTCACTATGGCTCAAAAGATGTCCCCAAAACATATTAAACAAATCGAAAATTAAAAAATACGTATACAAATTTAACTTCTATGATAAAATTTATGATGTGTATGATTTGTGTGTCCATTTACAAAAAGTCCAAATTATAACATACAACTTTGCCCAAGACACCAAATCGATTACAAAGTCCCTTGTACAGAATTTCATATATTTACAAACCCATTTTGTATGACCTGCTCGCAAAATAATATGGAGACTTGTATGGAAAAACTAACGATGCAAAATGACTTCTTTTATCTTTTCACACAGAAAAAGCATGGACAAAGTTTCATACAAATAAAAACTAAAAAAAAATAAAAATCGATGAAAATTTGCGAAATCGTAGAGAACAACTCTAATATGAGGACGCTAAACTTGATTTTGATGTAAAAAAAAGAAAAATACATGATTCAATTATCGGAAATAACGTAGAAACCCTCGGATAATCGAAACTTCGGATAATGGAGGCGTCGAATTGTTGAGTCTGGGCTGTGTCGTATCACCAATATAATTATTTTGGATTAAATGTTCTAAAATTGAAATAAACCAAATCAATCCATGCAACCATCTACAACCATATCATATCAAACCTACTCGAAACTAGGTGTTAGAAGGTTTGATTGTTGAGGCAATTGCAAACCTCTTTTTACACCTAAGCTTCCATCCACCCCGGGATTCGAACTGGCGACCTTTGGATTGCTAGTCCAACTGCCTACCACTGGACCCAACATTTACCTCCCGGATATTTTTTAAAGCTATTTTTCCGTAGATTATTATTTTTATGGTCCAGACTCCATTTTTCGAAGTCATCGTCAAAATTTCAGTTTGGAAAATCAAATCTTCGGATAATAGAATCACGAAAAACTTTTTTTTCGTTGTATTAATTTGGTTCATCGTTCAACTTAAATATGGCCCCCAAAATGATGTAAAGTGATCTGGGAAATATGAATATAGTGGCCAATATTCATTAAAATATTTTAATGGAATCTCAAATCTGAAATACATTTACAAAAGATCCTATATGTACATTGGAAACCCATGGCGCATTGGTAATCTAGAAATACCAGGCAATCAACTAATCAAATTTGAATAATTTAGGTTCGCAGAATACGAGCTGGATGTTAAAAGTAAGAAAATATAACGGCTCTGAAAGCTCGATCGGCCATGTTTGTTTCAGAAATAAAACATTCAAATCATAATTCAGAATGTTTTAATCAAGAAAAGGTTTTCTTTGAGTTGTTTGTAAACGAATTTTACATATTGCGATAATTTTTTTACTATTTACTATTTCCGAACCCTGAATTCAGAACCATCATTGACAGCCATTGCCTCAAAAGCAGACATGCATCGGCACTATGAGCTCTTTTTAACGGCACTCAGCTTGTTATAGATGGCATTTTCGTTTAAAGCAATGTAATGCTTGTTGCTAGGTAAAAATCTCTTGATTTTGGCTTGAATAATGTGTAGAAAACATTGGACACCATCTACCACCAGGTCCTTAAGCGTATTTTTTGCAAACAAATTCACGCAAATATTTTTATAGTTTTCTTGCCATCTAACGATAGAAAACAACAAAAACATCAACCCCCTCGGTATCACAAACACAAAAATCTTGTTTACATCGCAGTGCTGGTCGTGGTATCGACACTACGATACACACAAACACGCACACACCCCACGCAGAGTGATGATGTTTGTGTCTCGTATATTTTTATTTGGCATAAAAAATGCAACGCTTGCTCCGACACCAATACAGGGCCAGCACCTGCTCAATACAAATATAAATGCTCCAAACCTCGCGAAACAATGACAGTAGCCCAATACATCTTATGACATGGTTATAAACAAGAAATATCACCGGATTGCTTGATAAATTCGGGTTATGAGGACATCCGATCAATAGTTTTGTCGAGAGAAACACTCACCTCGAAAACGAAGCGATTTCAACCAGGTCCAGAGGTTCGATTCTAACCGAGTTTGGCCAACTTCACCGTTTCGCCTAAATTAGGGTTATTACTGCACACAACCACAACTGCCACACTACACGACGATGATCGCCAACCACCGCGAAATCACACATCAATTCACAAAGTAATCTTCGGTCAATTACCTATAATTTAGGCAACTTTTGAGCGTTGAGCGTGTTCACCACCACTGACTGCCGCGGGAGGATTCGTAAGATGGGATAATTTCGGAGATTCTCATACGCTACAGGCAGCGAACCTCGTTGATGAGCTCGGGGCATGCAACAATAGGCCTTGCACGGACACGGACGAATCTGCATCCAACAAACTCCCGGAATTCCAGCAAACCCTTAAGGCACGACTGTTTTTCCTCGCTTTTTTTGTTTCGCGACGAAGGTTCTCCAGTAGATCACGATTTCTGGCTCAGGAATCAAATACACGCGCACTTCAACACAGCAAAAAAAAAGTAAGAAAGACCGAATGCAGTTCGATCTAAGCAGTCTGCACGCAAATAAATTTCGTGGAAAGAACTGAAATCATCAAACCGAATCGAGTTGGCCAAGACCTTCGCCGCAACACAGTCAGTCAGCAGCAGAGCAATGCATTCTTCTCTCGCTCTCGCACCCACGTCGTGAAGCCGCGCGGACCGAAGCCTTCTCTTCGTTTGTTTGTTGAACGCGTTTGTTCCCTACACACTGCCGTGTCTGTCTGTCTGTCTGGCTGTCCGTCTGACTGTTGCTGGATGCTTCCACTGCGGTACACCCAAACGAGGGAGCACTGACAACTTGTGGATACTTGAATCGCGAGGTCAAGATAGCGAGTGAGAGAGTAACTCTCGATTCACTCGACTCTTCGCGTTTGCTCTGCTCTTTGCTGAGGAACGAACAAAATCAGGGAGACTTGCTCACTGTCTTGCCTCGTGAAGAAAGAGAATACAGATTTCAAAAGAAGAACACATTATATTTGTTTTTGCAACTTGCCAAAGAATTTAAAATGCACTCTCGATTTTGAACTATTACCTCAATTTAAAATATATTTTTTACGAAAGTATTTTGAATTTGAAGCATTGAAACTTGCACCACTTTAAAAAAGACATCAACATTCGTCACATAAGAAGTCATAAATACCTTTAATGGATGGAATAAGCTATTTCGTTGCTCTTTTTTCAGAAATTGTTTTGAAAGCTTCAAAAGGCATTGAGATATGTTTCTGGACATTATCTTTTGACATTCATGAGTTTAGCTTATTTGTGTCATTGTGTTATTTAATTTATTATCTTTAAAAAAAAAATATCTATTAAATAAATCGTTGAGGAAAAGTTTAAATAATATTAGAACGGTATTTCAAATGTAGAAATTATATTTAGTTAAATTTTCCGTAACTTTATGATAAACGAAGTAGGGGAAATTCTCGTATGTTTGGCAGGTTAAGCACTCACTCCTAACTCCATCCAATTTGCTGATTTTCACTATTTAAACAACTAATTTTGCAAAACTTTTCATAGAAACTTGCTTGCTCACTTCTTATTGAGCTATTTATCACTCGATTTCAGTTGAAAACGCTTTTAACTAGCTTTAATTGAATGTCAAAGTTCTGACCTGCCAACATTAGAGGCACGCTGGAATTAGATGCTGTTCCCCTAGCTCGGTCTGAACAAGTAACAAAAACTAAAATAAAAACTTAAAAATTTGTATTCCAGGCCATAGGTTACAATATTTTTAGGAAATCACTAAAAGTGAAATTTCCAATAACCATATTTTCTCTGCCCTTTTTTTGTAGGAAACCAACATTTGCAACTTAGGAGCTAAACTGAAGTACAAACAAATCATTATTCACTGAGTTATGAATTCATGAAAAACATGGATTTAACAAAATAATGAAAATGTTTTATTTCACATGAAAAATATTTAAAGGTACCATTAACTAGGCAATTGAACTCAACCCACGGCAACGAATCATGCCTCGGCGATACAAATTTACGTCTGTGATGTTTCAATGCATTCTATTACACTCAAACCCCGTTGGTTTGACACCAACTGTTGTCAAACAAGCGGGGTCACTTTTTAGTTTGACACCCCTTTTACACGGCGTTCACACATATTACCAAACATTTGTTTTGATAGTGTGCGTGAGCGCCGTGTAAAAAGTGACAGTTCGTAACTTTTTAGTTTGACTTTGACCAACCAACGGGGTACAAACTAAAAAAGTGTCAAACGAAAAAGTGACCAACCACCGGGGATTGAGTGTATTATTATTATATATCTTTATTAATGAGCTAACAGCCGGAAGCTGGTTCAGCTCAATGCATGCTAATGCAATGGCGCACTACAGGTGTTAATAAATGACAAGAAGAGTGCTAGGCGTATTCTAATCTAAGACACTCTCCAGGATCCCTTCGAAAGTTTGGCTGCGCCTGGGTTTGATTAGTTAGATTAGGTTAAATTAGGTTAGATTTGCAATTTATAAACATTTAAGAGTTAGTGTATGAAACGAAAAAGTTTTTTTTTGTTTTTTTATGAATGTTCACTACTGAAAAAAATAATTTTTGGGAACTCTCTTCAATCTTCATTGCTGGTCGATAGAACCGAACAAAGAATTCAAACGTATATAAATAGTTTTGTGTTCTCTAAACAACCCTATATTGACGATATCTTAACAACTCCTCTGTGCTCTCTTGTAATAAGCTTGCTGGTTCCTATCTACACTGAAAAAGACCAAATACCAAATTCCTAAATTCTAGGAATGTTGGCTCTTAAGTAATCCAAAAAACCCGATTAGTAAATAAGGAAAAGAGGAAAAATTCTTAGATTAAAGGAATTTAGAACTATAGTTTTTATTTTTTTTTTATTTCAGTGTAGTTAGCATAAGAGATCACAGAGGCATCGAATTATTGCTTCGATTTCAATGATAAAAAAATTAAGCCTTTGTGACAATATTCGAATAACATTATTGTTTCCATAATTTTAATTCATTGTTTGAGAAGATTCTAAATACGGTTGACAAACTCGTAAGCAAATCCGACATCCCTCCTTTCGGTGTACAGAGCCTTCCACTGTACGACGCTCTGATGATGGTTGTTCGCGGATGAAGCAGTGTAGTTGTACAAAAAAGTGCCCTTTCTCTTTCCCACCACTACCAACAGTCCGTGCTCAACGGTAGGGGAGCAGATTCCGGAACAAAATTTGGAAACCCTGTTCCACACTATTGACAACCTATGCTCTGCCATCGCACGCCATTATGGCAACGCGCCATAAACACCAAATGTGACAGCTCACCGCCGCCATTATGGCAACAAGGTGACGCAATTCGTTCCACCGACGGTTACCTTTTCGGAACAAAACTACGGCCGTAAACTTTTCCTTCCTCTTTTCCCTTCCGAGCATTTCCCAACCCCCAATAAACTGAGAGAAGCTGAAAAAACGGTTGAAGACAAGTGTGTGTCTGAATACGGCGCGAAAAAGAAAACAAAACCCATCAAACCACAGAGAGCCTGCAGAGTTTACAAATCCAAAACCAATCATGGTAATCTTCCATCAACCAGACTGACGAACGATCCTTCTCGCGCCGGACAGCAGACCTCGGGTCAGATTGATGAATCTCTTTTCTTTATAGAGTTCTCTACTTTATACTGAAAACGCAGGCACACACACACAGGAAAAAACAACCTTCTCTAATTTGGAGCTCTCTCGGGTGTTGTTTTCGATGGTTTTTAGCTTTTCCAGGGTTCTACTTTGAGGTGGTTAATTTTACCCCCTTTTCTGTGTGTAATTTAGTTGTTTGGTAGAAAATGATAATGTGTATGTGGAATGGGAAACTATACACATAGCGATGGGATGAGCTATGGAATTATAAACCGTTTATGTTCGTTCCTAGGATGAGAAACTCAAAAACAGGATGAAAAATTGAAAGAAACTATATCGTAGAAACATGAACTCAGTAGTTTAGATTATTGTAACACGTGACATTAAAAATCTCGGAGACAAAATTTCAGATCTTTGAAAAATGTTAGCTATTGATTTAGAAAATTGAAACCTTTTGGGGGGACCCCCTCCCACCCAGTCGGCTTGGGTTCGATCCCAGTCGGTCTCGTGGCATTTTTCGAGACGAGATTTGTTGTCTGACCACGTCTTCCGTCGGACGGGGAAGTAAATGTAGGCCCCGGTCTAACCTAGTGTAGGAGTCGTCTCCCTGGGTCCTGCCTCGGTGGAGTCGCTGGTAGGCAGTTGGACTAACAATCCAAAGGTCGTCAGTTCGATTCCTGGGGTGCACCCAAAACTGGCAGCGCTAGTCCGAGAGAATGATGGTCTCGAGTCGAGAGAATAGTGGTACCATTCACGGACGCAGAGAACACAGCTCGAGATGGGCGATAGAACTATTCTCTCGAGGTTCATTTGCAAAAAAAGTTCATCCGTCAAACAAAAAACCAAAAGTGTCGACAACGGGAATCGAACCAGAGACCTTTGACAAACCAATCCAATGACTTAGCTGCCTCGGCCACCACAGCTTGGTGACCAAGGAGAAGTCAGAAGTCGATGTATGACACTTGTTGGAGATTTATTGATTCAACTAACGAATGAACTCATTTGTTATGATGGTGTGAGTTGGTACCATTATTCTATCGATTTTGGCACTGAGCCCTCAATAAATTTTGATAGAACGATTATCTCGACTCTGAATTTTGGGTGTGGATGGGGGCTTCGGTGTAAAAAGAGGTTCGCAATTGCCTCAACAGTCAAGCCTTCGGACACCTAGTTTCAAGTAGGGATCTCGCAATCAAAAACGCCAAGGCAATGCTGTAGAGCGAGCAATTTGATTTTTTTTTTTGCTCGAGTGATATGGCTTAACCACGAACTAGTTAGAACAAAATTGTTTTTATCTGATTTGCATATTTCCAGACCTTTCAAATATTTTTGAAAGTCTTTCATTTTTATTTAAAAATATTTTACAGAAAGAATCTTAACGAACAACTGTAGCGAAGTTATTTGAAATTTGATTCCGTTTTGCGATTAACTATTTTTATTTCAATAAAAAAAGTAAAAGAGTATGATTTATCTTTTATTTTTGTATTTTTTTTTTATCAAAAAGAAAAATCATCAATTCCTAAAACCGTGAATTGTGTTCATGAATTTGAGAAAGAAAAAAAACATGTATATGATGCATCTGAACTATAAACGTGATTAAACTTTTTCGTTTTCGTATTTCCCTTTTTTCATGCCAGCGTGTTATTGTTACAAAAGAAAATTAAAATATCGGATTTAAAGATAAACATCACACCAAACCAAGCCTGCTCCAGTGCAATCGCTGGCGGCTCCTCCAAAGAATGTATTCTATGGCGTTAAATCAACCAAAGAGCATAAATTTTGAAGAGTACCGTCAGTGGGGGTGAGATTGGGCCAAAGTGTTTTTTTTACGGATTTTACCATTTCTCAGGATCTTCTCAATGAAACTAAATTCTGTTAAAAGGGTTGTGCAAGGGACATCTCAAGATGACTTCGCTGAAAAAATCTCGTTCCTAGAACAAATCCTGTTATTTTGGCAGCTGTCTAAAGTTGAGGTAAGATTTTGGCCAAAAAAAAAACCTATCGAAAAATCATTTTTCTTGTATTTTTGTCGGAATTGCTCGAAAACTTCCCAAATGTTTGTAAATCTCCACTTCAAACATTGTAGCATGTCAATACGATTCCCTCGAACAAGGAACACTGTTGGATGAATTGTTTTTGCCATATCGTTGTATTTGAGCATCATTTTAGTTTCATTTGATCCAATGTCACCCCCTCTAAGGGGTGAGATTGGGTCAATTTTCAAACTATTGGCATTTAAGGTAGTGTTCATCAAAATCCACCATATTTTAGGAAAATGTTAGTAAACTATCTAAGAACAAATCTACCTTGAAAGATTTTTGATGTTATTTAAATTGTTTTTCTTAATAAGAAATTACGAGAGGTGTATCGATCAGTAGTGCGGTGCTTGTGGGACGCGCAGTCCAGTTTTTTCGTGTTATTTTCCGTCTCTTTTGTGTCGCTGTTCGAGTGCAGAGTGCATAATTGGCAAAGGGAGCGCGTGGTTTTTTTTGTGTGCCTTTTGTTTCGCATTTTTATCGTGTATTGTGTGCTGCGAGGAGAAGATTACCCTCTGAAAATGCAGCGTCATCAGTGCATAATTGGCAAAGGGAGCGCGTGGTCGTAAAAAATATGCGGAGTGAAAAGTGATTTCTTTTGTGATTTTCAAAGTCCTTCCTATATCATCGTTGATCGGAAGGCACGGCGTCGGGTGGATTGTGTTTAAATTTTTCGAATAAGGTTTAATTTTTTTTGCGGTGAAAAAGCCAATTTTATATAATGAACGAAAGACGCACTGACAATTTGGATCGTTGAGTTAATAGTGGAGCAACATAACTGTGTGTGAGTGATTTTGTGTGTTAACCAGAAAGACCTTCCCATAGCATCGTTGCTCGGAAGGCTCGCCGACGGGTCTGTTATGAAAGTCCTCCCCATAGCGTCGTAGCTCGGGAGGCATCGAAAAGCCAATACCTTATCCCACTAACCCAAAAAAAAAATTAATCACTTGATGCTTGAAGGAGATGCTGTGGATTCAACGGTCTCAAGCGGTATCAACAAGTACTATGTGCTTGATGAGTCTGCAACTTCAACTATCGGACTAACATTCCTCCCTTTCGTTGAACTGCAGGCTTCTTGGGAGGGCGCCGGTATTGACTAATAAAGTCGGGGTCTTCAGGGGTTAAACAGTGAACGGATGGTTGGCTCCCACTGATCATTTTTGATTCATTGTTTAACTTCAGCTGATCTGTCAATAACGGAGTAGCAGCTCATTGGCAGTCAACCATGCTCATGCTCATGTTCATAAGAAATTACGAGAGGTGTATCGTTTTTAGACCCATAGTCACCCCCACTGACGGTATTAAAAACACCAATAAAGGTCTGTAGTTCATTATTCTTTATTATACAAACCAACCCTAATCTTCTACAAGTTCCTCGATCTCATCTGACGGCTTTCCCCACACTTCCACGATTCGCTTCTTGGCAAACATTATGTCCGACCCCGTCGGATGCGGCGCCAACGAGTGAACAACGCCCAAGTCCATCTGCAGTCTCCGCAGCTCGTTTCCTTCCAGCAGATCCCACAGCACCGCACAGCTCTCAGACGATCCGGATATGATGGTCGAATCTCCCTGGATGACGGCGCACTCGATGTGGTAATCCTCCGTTCGATGTCCCTTGTACTCCTGCAACAGCTCACCCGAATCCGTGTCCACCAGGCGAATCGTACTGTCCAAACACGCCGCCAGGATGCACTGCCCATCGGAGGTCTGCACGATGTGGGTGATTGGAATGCCCACGGTATCGCACGTCAGCTCCCCGGCTCTCAGGTCGTACGTTCGTATGGATCCGTCCAACGAGCCGGCTATGATCTTGTGTTCCGTCACGACCAACGACGTGATGCAATCTTTGGCTTCGCGCATCGTTTGGATCGCTTCCAGTTTGCGCGTTCGAATGTCCCAACACATGACGGTGTTGTCCGTCGAACCGGACACCGCAATCGACGAGTCTTCGTTGAACTTGACGCACTGGACAGCCCCGGCATGGCCTCGCAGACGCCGCACCGGTTGACCCGTGGTCACGTCCCAGTAGATGACGCTTTTGTCCTGTGAAACGGACACGATGAAGCCACTGTCGCAGCTACCGGCCGCGTCCATCACTTCTCCGGCGTGGCCACCGTACGTTTTCAGCAGCAGACCCGAGTGGGGGTTCCATAGTTTGATCTTTTTGTCCGAGCCGCACGTTAGACAGTACGAGCCATCGACTGAAATGGTTGGTTTCTTTAGTCACCAAATTAAATAAAATCAGTAAAATTAACCTTACCATTATATCTTACAGCTCGGACTGCACCCTGATCACAGTTGATTGCACCTTTTCGCACCAAATCCATCAAAAGTAGGTATGCAACGATCCAAAGATTTCACACACAAAGTTATTCGTATGGGCAATGTTTTGATTCTCCTTCGAGAAGTAGCCACCGGCGGAATGTTATGCATACGTTTTGTTTACAAACACAGCGCAACATATCACAAAACAGACTACTGGTTGACAGCAAAAGGGGGTGGAAAACATAACACAAAACGAACTAGCTATGTCATGTTGAGCTTATCGTTTTTATGCTTTTATCGTTTCTACGAGCAGAGCTGGACTGAAGCATAGAAAGGATAAAGAATGATAAAGATGTTTTTTTTTTAATTTAAAAAAACATAAAACAGTAGTTTGTGCAGAAAAAAAATAATCATAGTCTTATGTTTGATTGTTGAGCTAAAGTATGACCTATAAACTACTCTAATAAGAAGATTTAGAATTTTTAAATCCAAGATGGCGGCCAAAATGACGGTGACAAAATATTGAAAAAATGCATTTTTTAAATTAATACGCAACCAACCATACAAATTTGACAAAAAATGGGGTCGCATAACTCGAATTTGATGTTGAAAATAATAAAAAAAAACCATGAAAAAACTATATTTTTTCCGTGATTCGATTAGGCTGCTACAAATATTTTTAAAAGTTTTCGCACCCCCCCCCCCCCCTTCAAAATTGGCCCGAAAAATCAGGGGGCAAAAAATATATTTTTACAATAAACTTCAAAATTTCAATGAAAATTCAAGTGCAACCAACTGAAATCAAATTAAAATACATTCTCCTGCGTTTAAAATCATTTTTAGCATGTTTGGGTTTCTTAAAAAATCTTAAGATTTTTTGAAAATTTTCGATGCAAAATCTTTTTTTTCGATACAATTTTTGTTTTTGTCAGATCATAGATTTTATGAAAACTAATGATTGCAAAACAACTGAACTAGTGTAAAATGCATTTTAAAACACTTTTTTCATTTAAATGTGAAGACTATGGCTTGTTATTTAAATTATTATATTTTTTTATTTTTTTGCCCCCCCCCCCCCCCCTTGACCTCGGCCAGGGCCGAGGGACAAAAACTTTTTTAAATATTTGCATCGGCCTTATCCGAAGTCCCTTACAAATGTTACGAAATAGTAGTTTATGCAATAAGGTGTAAAAAGTAGATTTTTTCAGCACGAGTCGTACATTTATCCAACGAGGTTTACAGAGTTGGTTAAATACGGCAAGTGCTGAAAAAACCAAGTTATGCAACGAGTTGCATAAAACATGTTTTGCAATTCTGAAAAACGCTTTTTGAATAGAATTGTATATCAAACATTCATGTGTTAAGTCTATTCACCGTTCAAAACAAAACAATATTGAAAAATGTTACTTTTCGATACAAGTGTTGAAAAGTTCATTGATAGGTTGTTTTGTTTCTCCAGAAGGACAAGAAAAGTTGACAGTTTCACAGCGGGATTGCAAAATTAAGTATTTTTAGCACAACTATTCTTGTTGGTAGTAGATGAATCAATTCCAAATAAAACTTGGTTGTCATCGCTGCCTGCCGAGCTGCGATGCCGATTCGATGCTTTAGAATACATTTATCAAACTTTTTGATCTATCCGACGACATGCCTACTAAGCAGCGGTGCTATGTAAAGGACATGACTAACTCAAAGTTTTTTTTATTGAAACAAACAACTGGGAACGAACGAGAATGAGCAAAGCATTGAGCTGAGAAGATAGCTGGAAAAAGTTTCGTGTATTTCAAGCTTTCGTTTGCCAAAAAAGCGAAATGCGCAAAAGAACAAAGCAGAGAGACTCGGAATGGTAAAAACAACACGCAAAAGCCAACGCACAAGAAAACAAAAAAAAAGGTGAATCACAAACGTCAAATGAAGAAAATTTTGCGCCGACGTTGAGGTGAAAAAAGGCAAAACGTACGCGCCGTGCTGAAATAATTGGCTTTCGCGCGCGGGTTATTCGGTGGCCATTCCGCGGAACTCCCGCTCCGCCACCATGACGGAGTTTTGCGACGACGTAATTAAGCTGTTCCCGCTGCGGACCATCCAGGATGTGATCAAGCTGTTTCGGCAGCAGCTGAACAATCGGGACGACGATCCGGACCTGACGCTGCTGTCGATCGTGACCGGGCTGATCGAGCACTCGCTGACCACCAAGGTGCTGGAATCGTCGGGACCAGCGGGTGTGCAGCCGCACATTGAAGTCATAAGCAACTTCCCGGTCATCAAGTACGACGTCATAGAGGCACTGTACAAGAAGTTTAAAGCCGTGCTGGCACCGATCGAGAAGCTGCTGGTCAAGACGGACTCCAAATTTGCGAGTCGGGAGATCATCAAGAAGGTGTCCGACATTATTTGGAACTCGCTGCTGCGAAGTTCGTACAAAGACAGGGCTCATCTGCAGAGCTTGTACAGCTATTTGTGTGGAAACAAGTTGGACTGCTTCGGGGTTGCGTTCGCCGTGGTGGCCGGCTGCCAGATGTTGGGATTCCGCGACGTGCACCTGGCCATTTCCGAGGATCACGTGTGGGTAGTTTTCGGCAAGACCGGAGACGAAACCATCGAAGTGACCTGGCACGGCAAGGGTGCCGAAGACAAACGTGGCCAGTCGGTTGCTGCGGGCGTCGAGTCCCAAACGTGGCTGTACGTGGCCGGCCATCCGGTCGTTTGCAATCGCTACATGGAGGTGGCGGCCATCGTTTCCGCCATCAACCCCTCGTTGACGGCCACGAGCGCTTGCTTGGAAGTCGCGGACTTGCAGCAGCAGTTGCTGTGGCAGCTGTACGACATGGGTCACCTGAAGAAGTACCCGATGGCGCTGGGCTGCCTCGGGGAGCTGGAGGAAGTTTCGCCGACCGCGGGCCGACGCAGCTGCGAGGATCTGTACAACGAGTCGGTGCGGTCGGCGCAGATCTGCTACAAGAACCATCACGTCTATCCGTACACGTATCAGGGTGGATTCTACTACCGGCGGAACAAGTACCGGGAGGCGTTTGCCTCGTGGGCCGACAGCAGCGACGTCATTAGACTGTGAGTTGTGTGGTTGGAGAAACTCGCACAGTACGGTGAGGTTATTAGGCCGATGCCGCCGATTATTCAGTGAAATCTTTGAAGGTGAACATTTGCTAGTCCTTTCCTGATTACATTTGAATCGTTGAAATCAATTTATATATTCAGTACTGTACATACGGATCTCATCAATTGATAAGAAATCAAAGGTTTCTTGCTGACCAGGCTACTGGGATGTAACAATAATAATAAACTCTACACTGCATATCGGAAGATCACTAGTTTAAGGTTACCGTAGAAATCTTTTTGTACTGTGCGAGTAACGACCCAACGAGCTAATCCGACTAACCAATACTAACCCGACTTCCACCTTTTAGCTACAACTACTCCCGGGACGACGAGGAGATCTACAAGGAGTTCCTGGACATTGCGAATGAGCTGATCCCGCAGGTGATGAAGTTGGAGAGTTCGGGCCACTCGGCGCGCAGTATCCTGCGGGATTCGCACTGCTTCGCGAACCTGCTGCGCTTCTACGACGGTATTTGCTGCTGGGAAGAGGGCAGCCAGACGCCGATTCTGCACATTGGCTGGGCCAAGCCGCTGGTCGCGACGATCGCCAAGTTTGACCACGACATCCGGTCGCAGGTCGTGATCCGGTGCAGCGAGCAGAGCCCGCGGACGTTTCACGCCAACGGGAATCTGGGGGCCGTGGAGGAGCCGGGCAAACCGCTGACCAACAACAATAACAATATTGTGTGCAAGGCCGATGCGAATCTGGAAAACGGGAAGGCTAGCGGGCTGCCCAAGTCGCTGGAGGCGCTGGTGGGTAAGTGTGGCGAGAAGCTGCTGAATCCGGACTTTTTGCTGCAGGGAGGAGGCCAACCGTTCACCTCGGAAGACGGTGGAGAAGCGGCGGCCGGAGAGACCAACGGAACCACGAGGAGTAGCCGGAAGCTGGCGGCGGTCGCGGAGAAGAAAGAATCCGGCAACGGTAAGGTAGAGTGTAAGGTGGTTGAGCCGAAGAAGGAGTCACTCGAGCTGGTTGACTCCGAAGACGGAGGCCCCAAACGGCCCATGATTACTCTGTACAGCCAGAAGATGAAGGGTCTGAAAGACCTGCTGCTGGCGGAGAAGCTCAACACGAACGCCATCTCGCTGCAAATTACGGCCCAGAGCCAGGTGCAAGTGGGGGGCAAAAAGTCCCGCTCACAAACGGGCGGGGCTCTCGGCGGGACGCCAAACGAGAACGAGGCCAACACTCGTTCCAAGCGCGCCCGGCGGGAGTAAATCGATCCCGCTTGACAACAAACGGAAACATTCCCAGAGTTCTGTTTTAAATTGCGGTCGCAGGGTGGACGTGGAATAGCATTCAATGTTGCATGCAAGTTAGCATTACGATGACGCTAGATGGCAGCGTGATCGCGAAGAAGGTATTTGTCGCTACTGTTCTCGTTGCATGGAAGGGGGAGATTCCACGTCTGCTCGCCTGCGCGCTCAACATTGATCTTTTTGTGATTATTTTTAAACTAATAGTACTACGCGCTCTTACTTGGTATTCCGCGAGTGCGCTTGTAAAGTGCACCGCGCTTTTATTCCGTTAAGGTTGAGATTTGTTTTTTAATTGTTTCACACTATCTCTGCATTCTCGAGCAAGCATTGTGATGCTGTTTTTTAAACAAAAAACAAAAAAAAACTTATTTATATTTATAATCGTTAACTTATTCTACCCTTCTTTACACTGTTTCTATTGTTTCTATTTATTGAAGTTTTCGTTGTTGATGCATGAGTGCGTGAGCATTTCTAGCGAGGCGGGCTTCCTTCTAAAGGTAAACAAAAATCCCGCCTCAAATGAGCTATGTCAAATTTCTTGTTTAAAAGCAAAACTCTATTGCGACCTCCGACCAAACACAAGATAAAATCTAGTCCGGTCTGGAGGTTCGCGCACAAACAATTACAAAATGAATGAAAGAGAATCGGGTGACGGATGAGCGGAAGAAAGAGTAACCTCAATCATTAGGACACACACACAGGACACATCTCAAAACACAACAACCGGAAATTGAAAGTACAAAAGCTTGCTAAAATTTTCCCTTAGAAAACAAAATCACGGAAAACGAAATGTCTTATCAAAATTTACCTAGGTAATGACCACAAACAAATCTTAAATTGAACAAAATAAGAGGAAAAACCACTAATCGGGTGTACCTTACATTGGATAATAAGATTTATAGAAAATAATAACAGCAGAAAAATTGGAATCGGACACAAGGACAATTGGATGCGAAAAGGACATGGAATGCAATACATTATTTGGACGAGCGTTACGTGATTGAGTGGAATGAAAATGTTTGGACAGAAAATAGGAGTTATGGAAATAGCAAAAAAAAACTAAATGTTTTTGTTTTCGATGTTTGTTACGTACCTACTTGGTGAGCTTTCGATTGGTATCAAAAATATATTTTAAAAATCTAAATATTATCTACCATATATTCAACCTTAGAGTAATTAAGAAAAAATGCAATGAAATTTTTCGATTGTATCACGATTCAACTTGGTTTAAAGTTGCTATCATTGGTTGGTGTCCAGAATAAACATTATATTGTTTCAATCACAAACCCATCAAAAATATTAAAAACAGTAATTCATGTTTAAATTAATGCTTGAAAGTTTATCAATAAATGATAAAAATTTAGCACAGACACCAACCAATGAAAGTTACAGAATTTTATTTTTAATTAGAAAACATTAAAAAAAAATCACAGTTCATTAGGAAACCCTTTTTTTTTGCTTCTCTAAGACAAGAATTTGATCTTAGAGAAACTTGCTACACTGACACATTTAAGATTGGAATTTTGTGGTACGCTCTTTTTTAATATTTACATTTCCGATCCTGAAACATTCCCGAAACGGGCTTAAATTTTTCACAAGCACAATGTTGTTGCAGGCAATTATCTTTTGTTTTTAATTAGCTTACCTAAATGCCGACATTTGTATTCAGGTTTGTTGAATTTCAGCAAAGCCGTTCTACGCATAATTGTCCCATGTTCAAAAAAGGGCAACTGAGAAAAACGCGATTGAAATATTTTGATCGATTTCTGTGTTTCTACGCATAATTGTCCCGTGGGTCCATATTCGCCCTATATGTCCGTAACATTTTATCACCCTTATTCGTGATCCTCTTGCAGGTAAACAAGATAAAATGCTTCGTAAAACTCTTGATTTCGTGATAGAAAATACTTGGTGGGACAATTATGCGTAGAAGTTCAACGATGGGACAAACAGACTTTGTGTTGTTTTCAATGATTTTCTAAGCAAAGTAATATATTTTATGTTTTTTGCTGAAAGTATACGAAAACTAAACTTAAAATTGATGAAAAGTCAGAATCGTCCAAAAATGATATGGGACAATTACCCAAACATAAATATTTCTCCTTGCAAAACTTGTATGCAAGTTGCTATAAAAATGTCAAACTTCAGTAAATTGAGAGTATGTTAGTGATAATTTTTTTATCAAAAAACCATTTTTGGAAAGTAGAGAAAAAATTTCTACAAATCTACTGATGCAAGAAGCGATTTATTTTCAAACCATACAAATTTGCTGCCGGATCCGTTACAATATTTTTTAAAAGGGCGTAGCTCAAAATTGTGAGGTTTTAAGAAACCCATAAACTCAAAAATTAGTAATAGAAAGCACTAACTGTTTGTATAACGCCGTAATAAGTTTTAAATTTATGAAAAGATATTTCCCGCATCACTGTTTGTAAAATTTCGATTATTTTATGTTTTTTTTTACATATATTTCATCAAATTCTAATGCAATATTTCTTTTATTGTGCTATTCAACATCTTTTGTACACGTAGTTTTGACAGATTCAGTGTTTGTCACAAAAAGCGGTCAAAATATTTTTTTTTCCATTGAAGTTCATGAAAATGTTATAGCAATGGAATACCTGTTTCAATAATATATTTTTCCCATATCACTTCTCAAAGTAATGTGATAAAACATCACAATTCGAGCGAACTTTAGTCCTTTTCTGCTGAATCAGTTAGATTCCTTAAGAAACAGTCACTTTCCTGTAGTTTTTAACTGTTTTTACACACACTCACTGTACGAAAAGTACCTCTCTTTATGCCTAGTATGTAGAAATAAATAATAACACACACACACACACAGCAACAAAGTTTCAACGATTATTCCACTTGTATTAAGATGGTATTCCATTACAGGAATCTTAAATCTACCTTTACACTTTTTCACGGTTTTCTAGCTTCTTAAAAAAAAAATTTCAGAAAGCTGGAACTGTTAAAAGAAGTAAAAAGTCTTGGCTTATATATTTTGCCTTTCTTACTAAAGAAAGGTATAGTGTTTGCTTTTGGCTCCGACGCCAAATCAAGCTTCGTTCCCAAATCATTTCTCGAGAAATATTCATTCGAAAAATCTGCAAAAAATCATGGACGATCGATTTTCGACGCCCGATCGATTGACAATGACAGAATTCGTCTACCTCCAATATCCGAATTTTGGCGCTTAATTTACTGTAGAGCACGCGTGACGTCCGTGTGTGGTAAAAAAGTGCTCAATTTTGTGGTAGGGGGTTTCTCAGAGCCCACATTATGGATTTAAGCTCTCTTGGGCGCATTTGAAAGGGGATGTGCTGAACCTGAACCAGTTCCATACCAAATTTGAATTTATCCATTTTTTATGGGGACTCGGAGTGTGTTTTCACCAAATCAGGCGGTTTTCAAATGAAAATTCGGTCGAAAATTGAAGTATTGAAATCGTTTATTTGTCCAAAAAATTGCATTTTTCCAGCCCTACATCCTCCCAAATTTTCATCCATGTCGGTAATGTGGTTTTTGATTTACAGCTTGTGGACTAATTCACTGTGAGGGGGAAAAACCCCTAAAAAAGGTAAAAGCCAATTTTCATCAAATGCCAAAACTATTCCTTTGGCATTTTATCTAATTTTTTTTCTCCACATCATAATCTAGACCATACTCGATGTTCTGAAACAAATTTGACCTCATTTGGATTTACCGTTCAGATTTTAGAAAATTTCCATTTTTGCCTTTCTTACTAAAGAAAGGTATAGTGTTTGCTTTTGGCTCCGACGCCAAATCAAGCTTCGTTCCCAAATCATTTCTCGAGAAATATTCATTCGAAAAATCTGCAAAAAATCATGGACGATCGATTTTCGACGCCCGATCGATTGACAATGACAGAATTCGTCTACCTCCAATATCCGAATTTTGGCGCTTAATTTACTGTAGAGCACGCGTGACGTCCGTGTGTGGTAAAAAAGTGCTCAATTTTGTGGTAGGGGGTTTCTCAGAGCCCACATTATGGATTTAAGCTCTCTTGGGCGCATTTGAAAGGGGATGTGCTGAACCTGAACCAGTTCCATACCAAATTTGAATTTATCCATTTTTTATGGGGACTCGGAGTGTGTTTTCACCAAATCCGGCGGTTTTCAAATGAAAATTCGGTCGAAAATTGAAGTATTGAAATCGTTTATTTGTCCAAAAAATTGCATTTTTCCAGCCCTACATCCTCCCAAATTTTCATCCATGTCGGTAATGTGGTTTTTGATTTACAGCTTGTGGACTAATTCACTGTGAGGGGGAAAAACCCCTAAAAAAGGTAAAAGCCAATTTTCACCAAATGCCAAAACTATTCCTTTGGCATTTTATCTAATTTTTTTTCTCCACATCATAATCTAGACCATACTCGATGTTCTGAAACAAATTTGACCTCATTTGGATTTACCGTTCAGATTTTAGAAAATTTCCATTTTTGCCTTTCTTACTAAAGAAAGGTATAGTGTTTGCTTTTGGCTCCGACGCCAAATCAAGCTTCGTTCCCAAATCATTTCTCGAGAAATATTCATTCGAAAAATCTGCAAAAAATCATGGACGATCGATTTTCGTCGCCTCGTCGTTGAGCTTCACATGCAGACGCGAGCAATGCTGGCGCGTGATGCTGGCGCGTATAGAGTTTTGATACTAGATTACCCCCTTTTAGTGCAAGTTGCTTTATCGATTGCTCGTTCATCACACATCGCCTATCATTATTTTCTATGCTAAGCTTCAGTTAACGCAAACTAGACGCAAGCAGCTATCTGTTCTGAAGCCTCATGCTCATTCTTTTGCCTTTCTTTTTTGTTTTGCTCATTCTCTGATCGAACTCTGAGCGAACGAATTTCTGGGAAGCGTTCAAGCTTCCCATGTGCCAGTGACAACGCACATCGCGGGTTTGGTTTTCTAGCTTCGGTACTAGCCTTTTTGTGTATTAGTATTTTTGTTCATCGTACCAGCGCACCACGGTGGTTTATTCGGTACGTTTGCGTTTGTCGTAGTGAAGTCCCACCGAGCGCTCAGTCGTTGTATGCTTCCCAATCCCAAAAACGCCTAAATGCTTGCTTATTGAAAGCTCTCAATTTTGCCTAACGCCTAAATGACAGTTTAGTGAATTACAGTAGGCGTTTCAAAGCTTTCAAGAACATTTATGCGGCTTAACCATTACATCGTTGTTTACAACACGGCAAATTCTCGGGTGTTGAAACACTTTCTGCCAGTTATTTTGTAACCACTTTAACGCATTGGAGCAAGACGGAATTATTTTGTTTTCTCGTTAATTTTTAATATTTTGAAAAGTGCAAAAAAACACTCAGAGAATACGAACAATTTAGCGATATGCAGAAAACATTACGAACATCGCAAATTGTGAGCTAATTCTCTGTCTCAAAAACAATGTGTTCTGATTTAAAAAATCGAAAATGCTTGTGTGCGAGCACAGTTTACAACCGGCCATGGCAAATGGGGCAAAAACCAGCGCTTTTCAGTTATATGAAAAAATATGGTTGAGTTTCGAATTGTATTATGAATGGACCATTCTTTATATTGCTATTTCTTTGAAAAAAAATAAAAAAAAATCAACTGCCGTTAACTTCCTTTTGTAAGAAAGGCTCTATCTCACCCCAGGTGGGATTAAATCGGGTTTTTTTAATTAGTATTCATAAAAAAATCAAACTTTTGAAACTCTGTGTGGGAAGAGAGATTCATTGCACAATACACAGAAGATTACACAAATACAGAACACTCGAAGGAGCAATTAGTTGTGTAAGTTTTTTACTAGATCATCCAGACTTCAATAATCAAAATAATACAAACGATAGTTTGCAGTCATTTAGCGCAATAGTAAACAAAACAAAAACACACGAACTGATTATTATTATTTCCTAGAGGCAGATGGTTAAGCTAATTCTTATTTTTTAACGATATCCACAAAATCAACAGTACAACAGTGTGCGTTCTTTTTTATGTTTAATTAATTGTCCAACAAGTGTTAGTCGATAAGTAACCAAGCCGTGCTATAAAACTAAACTGTAAACATCATCGTACTAAATTTTGCGAAGCAAAATGCAAAAAGCCATCGAAACAGAAAACACAAGCATCATACTGATCATCATCACACGGTAAAGAAGGTCTTTATTCTTACCCAGAGGCTATACCTAGGTTTTTTGAATTGATGCACGCTCCCAGAAAGCATCCACTGGGCTGTTAAAAACTAATTTTAAACTCTTTAAAATTAAATAAGAAGAAAAAACTTTTCCGTACTGGTTGAATTCTGCAATCCTAATTTGTAAAAATCGCTATGCGAGGGAAGAGAAAGGGATCTCATGCCTGATAAAGGTAGGAGAATGTTTGTCACCAGAGAGAAGCAAACGAGAGAACGGAAGAGAGTGTCAAAGAGAGAGCATAACATATGTAATTTTGTGTCAGAGAGGAAAACTTTGGTGAAGTTGGTATTCCACTACGGGAAGTTTTGACATTATCTGAGTTTCTCGATTTTTTTTTGAGACTTCTGGGAAATTTTTCAATTGACATTTAAACGTGTGGTAAACAAATCTGAAAGGTTCACTTGTTTGCAAACCAAGTTTTTTTATTGGAATACCACCTTAACCATTTATCTTTCTACAAATATTTTGAAAGTGTAAAAGTTTATCCTACAGACATTGTATAATTCTGCAAGTACGCAACCACACCTAGAAACTATTAAAATACGCTTCAACAGTTCTTTAAAAAAAAACAATTGTTTTTATGTTGTGCCTAGCAATCGCACCGTTGCGCAATTCGATGAATCCTAGTGTTTGTTTTCCCTCTCTCAATAAGCGTAAGTTTTAACCTGTATAAAGTATATTTGTAGCGAGTTTCGAGGAGGGAGGAAATCACATCAAAAGCATTGAGAAAATGCCTATCATAAAAGAAAAAAAAACAAAAAGGTAGAAAGCAAAAACAAACACTTAACAATACAGCATACTATTGGTAATATATCGTATAGTTAACTGTGATCAGTATATGAAATTTGTTTGGAAAAAGAAAAAAAAACAATAATATTACTTGCAACTGAAAATAAAACAACACTTCATAACAACTTTAGATACCTTGACGATTGTAAACGATAAAGATTTTGCAGAGGAAAACACTGCACAATGAATATACAGAACACTAAATAAAGGAAAAGATAATAGACTTGCAAAAACACATGTAAGAAAGAGGACAGAGAAGAATACACAATATAAAATTCTATATATTTTTGAGATACTATTCATATATTTATATATTAAAAATGTGAAGAAGATAAAGGAAGAGAAAAACACACACAAGACAAAAGCAAGCACTTAACGAAATGTTTTGGTTTTCTTTGAACAAAAAAAGGTACCAACTAACACACACTTTTTCAAAATATGGTATGCTGCATAAACATTGATTTTAAACACACATTAGTTGGCACTATCAGTAGTAGAAGAAAATTATCCCAATAGTTGAAAATTGATGTTGAAATTTGTAAAATGAGGTTACTTTGCCACGAGAAAAAGAAAACACGAAATAACTATTTAGTTTCTAAGCTTAAGCAAATAACTGATTGTTGAGTATGCAATAACCGGGCCAACGTCCAGGTGGTAAAATGTTTGGTTTATTGAAGAAGAAAAAAGTTACAAAAATCTGCAATATATATACACAAAACACTCATAAACACCCAAACTTAAATAACATGAAAACAAAAACAACAACAACACAGTGGACAAAAGAAAAACAAGCAGTAATAGAGCAAAACACAATCATTTATTCACCCCCCGTACAGCAAATTTCAATAATCGATCCAGTAAATATCTAATAGAAACTCAGCAAACTCACTAAGAAATCCAGTAACAGAAGCAAACAGTAAAGTGGTTACGCAAGCATCACCGTTTGTAGGACATCAACACATAGTTGATGGTACGGAAAAGATCCAGGCGCTATGATATAGGTTACAGATGGAAATAAACTGATTCACTCGGTGAATAATAGCATCAACAAAAAGGGCAAGGAGATGAATTTTGTTGATTTGAATCCGAACGATCCCTGCCACTTTAGAATAATATAATACAAAAAAAAGTTACTCAATCCACCTCTTGCCTTCCTCGTAAAAGCTTTGCCATCTCGCTCACGTTACTTGGTGAAATATTTCAGTGACTTCTAAGCAACGACACTCTAAAGGTCTGTGTAGCCTTCCCTCAGCGATGAAGGCAAAAAGGTAAATTTCAAACAAAAATTCACCGACCTTCAATGTTAACCAAGCTACTGACATTCTTTGGCAACTTGCCTGCAAACCGATACCAAGATCATCGCGTCATCCTTTCCGGACTAAGAAAACGCAATGAAAATACCGAATTTTGGTATTACTTAGGCAAATAAAAGTGATCAAAATGTGTCTTTGATTGACCAGTACAGTCCAGACTCGATTATTCGAAGCCTCGATTATCCGAAGTTTCGATTATCCGAAGCAGGCCTGCAAAAAGTTTCTAACCCAGCGTACACATGAAGCAAACCAAAATGTCAGTTCACTGCTAGCATGTGACTGTAAGCCTACTGTGTCTGTTCAACCACTGCCGCCTGACTCGTGCCGGTCGGCTGCTGGAGAATGAGAGACGTGAAAAATGAGCTACACTCACTCAATTCGTGTCGTATGACTGACTCGTAAAATCCTCTTTAAACACTATTTTGACTATTTTTAAGCAATTGAATGGTTCTAGACTGTGCAAAACACTTAAAACAACCATAACTTATATTCAAAATTACATTTCCACGCATAAATACCAACTTTTTGTGTAAAAACTTGTTTCTTTATGTGTGTGCGTGCAACGTCGAATGAGCGTTGGTCGACTACTGCCTCGCATTGCAGCTGCTTAATGAGCTAGGGCACTCACGACTGCGCCGGGTTTGTTTATGTCACGGTTTTGCGGTTCAGTGAATGGATCTCAAAAATTCGTGTCAGCGTCGCCGATTTTCGCGTCATGCCACTTGACATTTTCAGCACTGATCCGAAGTTCGCTTATCCGGTTTTTATGGGACTTCAGATAGTTTAATCATGACTATTTTTTTCTGTATTTTTTTTTCCCCCTTTAACATCAAATTCAAGTTCTGCGACCTCATTTTAGTCGAATTTGAGTATTTGATTGACTTTTAAATGAAACAATGATTTTTTTCAATATGTTAGCATCACCATTTTGGCAGCCATCTTCGATTTAAAAATTCCAAATCATTTTTGAGTAGTTTATGGGCACGACCAACAAAAATAAGGCAACGAAAAAAAAATTATGTGGTTTGATTATCCGAAGTAAAATTTTTCCGAGGCCTTCGGATAATTGAGTCTGGACTGTAATAGATGTTAATATATGTTAATATAATATAATTGCATACCCGAGCAGACGGAAATAACTCGTGAAGGTCAGTTTTTGATATTGTGAGAAGATCGAAATATGTTACTGGGATGATCGGATTAGTTGTTAAAATAACAAAAATCAATAACAATGATTTGTTCGAAGAATAACTTAAACTGTTATTATGTTGTTAATGCAATAACAAACCAATAACACAGAAGGAATCATGAAGGAATAACAAGATTTGTTATTTTGTGCGGAGAGGTGGAGCAGCATAATAACAAGAAATGTTATTGAACTTTTACGTCTCCATAACAAAAAAAGTTATTATTTTGGTTTATTTGCCATTTGCAAATAAACCTGCAGTTGCCATAACTCTTCTGTACCAGTCAGGGCTGCAGAGTCAGGTTCCTTCAAGCGACTTTGAAACCATACTTTGAAGACAACTCCGACTCTGGATGCAGGATATGACGTCAACGCCGACTTCAGCTCTCCAAAAATACCCGACTTCACAGATTCCGACTCCAAGTGAAAGTTGCTGAAAATTAGCTGAATCCGATGCCGTCTCCGAGGTCTCACTCCAGCTCGAACTTCAACGTCAGCTCCGACTTCCTCGCTCTGTGAAATAATAACAGTTTTTGTTATTCAACTCCCTTAGAGAATAAAACAAACTAAAAAAAAACAACTTTCAAAAGTTAATTTTATCAGATTACTTTAAGCTTAAGGACCCCATTTCACGGTCAAATAAATGACCACGATTAAATTGGACAAAATTATTCCATAGTTCTAGCCAATTTTAGTAAAGTCCCTTAGGGGGTATATCAAATAATTAAAAAAAATCAACTTTCATAATTTCAACTTTTTAGAATAATTTTAGCCTTAAGGACCCCATCACATGGCAAAAATAATGACCCCGACAAAAATGGTCAAAATTATCCCATAGTTCTAGCCAATATAAGCTAAGTCCCTTAGGGGTTATATCAAATAATTTAAAAAAAAAATCAACTTTCAAATTTTCAATTTTTTAGAATAATTTTAGTTTAAGGACCCCATTTCATGGCCAAAATAATGACCAAAAATAATAACAGATTGTGTTATGGACACTTAAAAACTTTTCCATTTGTGCGATTTATGATAATTTTATTTCTAAGTCAGAAAACCAAACGAATAACAAATGTTGTTATTAGGAGAGTTTTTGAAATGTATAACATTTCCTCTTATTAGCGTGTTATTAAACAATATAATATCACTTCAATATCAAATCTTGTTATTTTATCAGAAATTGTTATTATTTTTTCTTCTTGAAGTTGAAGTTCAGGATAAAATAATAACACTTTTTGTTATTTTAACAGGATTTGTTATTGAAATATTATTAATTTTGTTATTACCGTCTGCCCGGGATGTGCAAGATCACAGCAATATCTAACCATTGTATTCCAAGGGCAAATAAAACCCTTCAAAAACAAGCTATGGGATGCTACCATGGGATGGTACAAGAAATATCAGAACAGCTCAAGTTGTTATTAAAAAGGTTTTATTTTTTGATATTCTGTGGATTTCCACATACCACATTTTGGTATTATTTCAAGTAATAGCAAAATTTATTATTTTCCTGTGCTCAAGAATATAGGTTTTTCCAATATCGTAGGGGCTGATTCTAAAAAATATCTGTTTCATGTATCCATGGGCAACATTTTTATTGAATAGTCCTGATCACAACCAAACACTTTTAGGAAAACATCTGCTAACACAAGCCGACAAAAATTTGAAAAAAATAATTTAGAAGCAAAACAGGAAGGTCCCCAGAACCAAGGGAAATTTGGATGGGTTTGTATGGAGATTTAGGACGTTTCGCCGCTGTAGCATACAAGACCGACAATTGCATGCAATATGTATTAGCGGGGCGCCACATTTTTTTTTATTTGAAAAAAAAATTAAACAGCACGTGATAACCGTGCAAGTGCAAAAAAAAGTTGATAATCGGTGATGATTTTGAAATATTTTCATTGCAATTATGTATTTATTGGCAGCCTTCTAAATTTGTATGGAGACTCGAATTGAGAACACAAAGAGCCAAACGTATTTTTGGACACAATACTAATTAAATTAAAAATAAATCGAATATCTATAAAAAAATCATTTTGTGAAAACGGTTATAAACCCTAACTTTTTTTTTCTTTTTTTTTAAGTTTTAAGCTTCCGTGGTAAATGATTAAAAATATAATTTTCAGAAATGAGTGCTGTATTAATTATGATTCATTTTAGAATGTTCTACGATTCTTCTTCGGAATTAGTTTTCAAGGTCGCGATGTGATTCAACGCTATAACTACTACCTTGCTTCTTGAGCACTATATAAATGAACGCAATGACTGACTTTCATTTATTTTGTATTATCTGAACCTAAAGCGACTCTACAGCTTTTTGTCAATAAATTGTAATTTAAAATGAAGATATTTGTTTTAACTTCGCTTGCTTTGCTATCCTTTGTTGTCTTCGCTCATGGCAGAAACGTTGAAATTGGTGAGGTTTTGTTTTTTGTTCGACATGCTATTGTAATTAATTTCACTTTGCTAAACAGACAATATCGCGCCAAACAAACCTCCGCAGTTCAAGTTGCGCAGGAAACAACGCTGCTGCCACCAACTTTTGAC
Organism: Culex pipiens pallens; assembly: GCF_016801865.2. Taxonomy (NCBI): domain Eukaryota; kingdom Metazoa; phylum Arthropoda; class Insecta; order Diptera; family Culicidae; genus Culex; species Culex pipiens. The sequence goes on along the minus strand of NC_068938.1, from coordinate 93,406,472 downwards.
GGTCACCCCCGATTTGTACGGCGTGCTCTTCTCCCTTGGGCTATACTTGCCGGCGCGGCTGCTGCCTATGGCTTCAGTATGGCCATAGGAGACCCACCACATCGGCCGCGGCCCCGACCCACCCGGAAGCAGTGATTTCGTTTCATAAGGCATTTTGGGATACTTTGACTTTTAAATTTTAGCTCTTGATTTGAAAAAATGTTTTTTAGATTGAATAAGAAAGGTAAATTTTCGGCACAAATAAACAAATAAGTTCGTCCTGTATCATTTTTATACTTAATAAATTGAATTGTTTGAAACAGAAACAAAACGTACCTACCTTTGGTTTTCCACTAATCCGGATTAGATCTTGTAGCCAGATAGCTCATCTCCCTCAGTTGATGGTATCGTAAAAGTAGTGCGCCAGCGGATACCGAATGGCGAAGGCAAACAGCGAGCACACCACCTGGAACACCACCAGCAGCCGGTTCAGACGGTCCTCGCGTATCGGACCAGTCAGCAGGATGGCAAAGTTGATGATGGTGAAATTGTTACAGCTCACGACGCCGTCCTCGGACTCCTCGCAGCGGATCAGCCGCAGCGTGCGGAACACCGCGAAGCACACCCGGCCCAGCACGTTGAGGTCACCCACGCGGAACTGGGTTTTGCTGCAGTGTAGCAGGTCCGACGCGGGGTCGTACTTGGGCAGCCGGTGGCGCGGGCACGGAATGAAGCGGAACAGCTGCGGCACCGAGTAGACAAAGTTGATGATCTGCGGGATGAAGAACAGCAGCACGGTTTTGCTAAAGTGGCCCAGGATGCCGACCACGGCGAACGTCATGCCGGACAGGTAGTTGAACGTGTCGCCGACGAACACCTGCGAGGGGTAGCTGGAAAGAGGGGAAAGCGAAGGTTAAAAAAACACTGTAGGAGCAGGGGGGGGGGGGGGGTAGAATGGCAGAATGGGCCACCCTTGGTTTTGGGCCGAAAAACGACGTTTGAATTCATTGTATTTTTCGAATTATTCGCAAAAATGTAAATTTATTGACAAAACCTCGCAAATGTTGTTAATTTTGAGGTTCTTAAATAAGCTTTCTCGAAATTTAGATTGTTTGAAAAAGTTTGTTCAATGTTTATAATGTTACCAGGAGCTATTACGAAGGTAATCAAACAACAACGGAACCTTCAAATCATTTAGAGATTTGGTGGTAGAAGTTTTAAATTAAAATCCACTTGGGGGCAAAAGAGACCACAATTGTCCTGCCTTATAAAAACAATCAGAAGTTACGAAATTTCAGCTAAATGGATTATTTCACTCCTAATAGCTTTGTCTGCCTGTGTGGATCAATCGGACCGCGCACTGGACTCACAATCCAGAGGTCGCCGGTTCGAATCCCGAGGCGGACGCAAAAATGCTAAGTGTAAATATAGGTATTCGGTGCCCTCTCCCCGTGCCCATACCTTCACACTTAGCAGACCCGGGAGGCGGAGTCTTGTCGCGAAAAGAACGATACACGCCTGTGGATCCGTTGACGAAACCGCAAGGTTTAAGAGGGCCACATTATAAGGTGTTACGTCGATTCTGTAATAGCTTCACAAATCACGTTTAATGCAACAACAGTTGATTTTTTAGTTGTTTTGATGCTTATTTGTAAAACAGTGTCTTATTAAAACATATTAAAACTATTTTCAAAAATGTTTGTTTTGGTAAGTTACTATTTTCATAAAAGTGGTCCAACTTCATGGAAACTATGTTAGAAAGGACCCTTTTTTATCTCTCTTCAACGTTTTATAAGACAAAATGGCTTGTTTTCCAAGGTGTTGAAAAATGTTATTTAACAAGCCGGGTGACTTTGATAGTCACTGTGTTTGTTACCTTTTTTTGCCTGAAAGTGACCAAATTTAATGAAATTATATCAAATTGATCATTAGTATGTGTTCATGCAAGACGGTATTTGTGTCATTCCCCTGAATGTTTACTTCTGTACACGTATCGAGAACAATAAACCTTTATTCTGCCTCTTCGCGCGCTGACCACCATCCGAGACGGTTGGCTCGGCAGTCACCACAAACTAGTTGTTTTATTTCAATCAATTTGAAAGAACACAACGTAGGGAATTCAAAGTCGGCCCCTGGCCGAACAGTATGTTTAATTCAAAAGAAAAAAAAACAAATGCCTGTTTATTCTTAGTTTATCAACTTTTAATAAAGTTTATATTACTCCGATATTAAGTAGGTAAACAAAATGTTTCAAGTTTGAACAAAATTCATAAGAGATTGATTGTTCCATAAAAAAATAAAAAAATAAACTTTTTTTGTTGACACCAAAACCAGTTTTGTAGAATGTTAAAAAAAATATATTTAATTGTTCTTCTAAAAATGCTGATAAATTTTATCATACTGTTGATTTCTATTTAAATAACACATCAAACTTGTAACCTACAAACTATTTTTTGCTATTCGCAGTTCGTTTTCTATTTAGAACTTGTGAAAGACATGACACTTTGAGGGTATTTGAACAATTTTATTCATCAATGTTTACATTATTCCAGTTCATCTGCTATTCATCTGCTATGCCGACGACATGGACATTGTCGGCAGGACGTTCGAGGAGGTGGCTAAGCGGTACACCGAATTGAAGCGGGAAGCGGATAAGGTTGGATTGAAGGTGAATGTTGCGAAGACGAAGTATCTGCTGGCAGGAGGAACCGAGTCCCTTAGGGCTCGCATAGGACCGAGCGTGACGATCGACGGCGACGAGTTCGAGGTCGTGGAGGAGTTTGTGTACCTCGGATCATTGGTAACGTCGGACAACAACTGCAGCAGAGAAATTCGGAGGCGCATCATCACCGGTAGTCGTGCCTACTACGGACTCCACAAGACCCTACGGTCTGGTCATCTTTCCCGGCGTACAAAGTGCACCATGTACGAAACGCTGATAAGACCGGTCGTTCTCTACGGGCACGAGACGTGGACGATGCTCGAGGAGGACTTGCAAGCGCTTGAAGTTTTCGAACGGCGAGTGCTTAGGACGATCTTTGGCGGCGTGCGTGAGAACACTGTATGGAGGAGAAGGATGAACCACGAGCTGGCGCAACTCTACGGCAAGCCAAGTATTCGGAAGGTCGCCAAGGCTGGCCGGATCAGGTGGGCCGGACACGTCGCGAGAATGCCGGACGCGCTGGATGCGCGCCAACCGAACCAGACTATCAATCCGGTGGAGTTGGTGTTCAATTCGGAGCCGGTTGGAACGCGGCGGAGGGGGGCGCAACGAGCAAGGTGGTTGAACCAAGTGGAGGAAGATCTGGAAAGTGTGGGAGTTCCGCAGCGGAATTGGAGAGAAGCAGCCCAGGACCGAGTTAGATGGCAACGCATCTGGAGACAGCTCATGACCCGGAGGTTGTACGAGCAGTAAAAGTAAAAGTAAGTACATTATTCTAGTTAACTCACTCTTGAAACTCTTAGTTGAAAACTTCTTCTTAAGGTCCTTTGAAAACTTTTTTAGCCACGACGTTGTAGCAGGATTCTAGCAGAGTTTTTACAAAGCTAGATATTCTTACAGCATTCTAGCAGAATTCTGGCAATAATCTATCCTTCTAGCAGGATTTTTGCATCACAAGCACTGTTAAGGAGCTATCAGACTACCGCAAACATATAAACAAATTCCCACTTTTTCGCTTGCTTTTTCGTGTTTGACAGTTTTCCGAACTCGCAAACTTGTTTGCGGCAAACTCGCAAACAAGGCAAAATTCATGCAGGTTAACATTTGTTCAAACAAATCCAGGCAAACAAACAAAACAGGCAAACTGTCAAAAAGTGCGAGTTTGTTTGGCTGTAGTGTAATAGCTCCTTTAGAATATGACATGTTCCAAAAAATTTTACAGACGAGTAACGGAAAATGGGAGAATTTTAAAAACTTTTTTAGTGTTTTTTTCGATGAAAAATACGTTTTTTTTCGGAATTCTGGATGCGCCATCAAATCGGGCGTCTAATTTTACATAAAAGTCCCTTTGACACCAAATTTCTATCTCATCACCGTTTCAGGCTGCAAATTATTGAAAACACCTCTTTTTTCGCATGTTCAAAAATGGAAGGGGTCGTACCGCCCCTCCGTCACGAGATATCAAAAAACGGACCTCGGATTCGTGATCAGGGACAAAAGTTACCTCTTAGGACAAAGTTTCACGCAAATCGAAGAGGGGTCGGGGCAATTTTTCCCGATTTCGTGTGAGTTGGTAGAGAATTACCTATATCTAATACCGTTATGGTTTTTTTTATTAAGTTTATTGTATTAAATATGAGAGGGAAGCCGAGCTGTTCAAAACTCCCGATGCGATGGTTTTCCTCAAAAAAATGTGCAAAAAAGATAGCATAATAAAAAAACAATTTGAAAGAATTTTTGCATGTTTTGATGTTTACGAAATCAAATCTCAATCAGGAAAAATCGCATTCAAAATTATTTTTTTTTTTCTGCGCATTTTCCAGCATGTCCCACGATTATGGCAGGTTTGCGTCTCCACTATTTATGCTCCTCACATCTCACAAACACCACCCCACCAACCGAGCATAAAATAGCAGTAACATAGCAAAAAGGGGGAGGCCGAGAGGTGCGATGTCAGATGATTGTCAAAAGAAGAAGCAAAGACAACAACAAAAAGGCAAAACATAGAGCAGTGCTCATCGAGTTTTTATGAGTCATATTTCTTGCTCATTCACTAGCAGCACGCAGTTTGGAACAGTCGCAACGTTTCGGGAAGAGATTTCGGGCTTTTTGGCGTAGGAGTAGGAGGAAAATGTCTGCCAAAGTGTGAAAATTGGTTTTTCATTTTTGTGTTTTATGAGATGAAAATGTGAAGAGATCGTAGTTTAAGGATTTCCTAGGTGATTCCGGGAACGACGGAACCGGAATGCAGCATCCCAAGGTGGACGTCAAGCTGTTCCTGTGGGGTCTCTTTTTGCTGCAGATTTTCCTGATATCGGTATTTCTGGCGTTTGGATCGCTGCTGGCCAGTAACATCCACCAGGATGACCTGACGACGGCCGGGGGTTCGACCCAGGCTGTCTCGGGGAAGGCGAAATCGCCCTGGTTCAATGTGAAATTCATCCTTGAACCGACCAGCGATGGGGCCGAGCTGGTCACGACGGTCAGACCCCCAGGGCCAGGAGGAACGCGGATGAGACATCCCCGGTTCAGGCCACTGCAGCTGAAGGCCGTCCCCAAACCGGACAACTACACCAAATACTACAGGTAACTGACTCGAGTCTCGGGCTTGAAACGCCCCGAAAAAATATCGATTGAGACATTCATTCCTCGGGAGAGCAGCTGTGCGACGAGCACTTCTACCTCTAGATATAGAAGCAAGTCTGGAAAACGCCTTCTCCTTAACATCCTTTTCTGCACTGTCCTTGTGCTCTTAAGTGTCTCATGTGGTAAAAAAAATAATTTTCTTTAATTTATTAAACTAAATTTAGTTAAAAATCTCAAACATTGACTCAAAATCTCTCCATTTATAAACTCATCTTAAAATTATGTGAAATGAGACAGTTATGCGGCCAGTCGGATCATCTGGGAGCACAAAAGTGCAACATACGAAAAAGCAGCATAAGCCCACATAAAATCTGCCAGCCAGACCTGCTTCCCTTTTTTTGTTGTTGCTTTCATGCGAATCAATCTTGAAACTAAACCGAAGGAATTCGCAAATGGGTGTGTGTGTTTGAATGTGTGTGACACCGCCGGTTGTTAGAACCATTTTGCACAAGTGGAGCACATTTTAAAGTTTTTTCTCCTCTTTCCTTTCTACAAATTGGTGTTTGCTCCAATTGGTGCGAGAGCCAAGATTGGTGGTGTGCACGGCTCAGACACATTTGCTGGCCGCAAAACGAAACCGGCAGAATGAATGGATTATGTTACACACATGAGCAAGTGTCGTGCAAAGCTGGGACTTAAATATGGTGATATATTTTTTTTTTATTTTAATGAGAAAATTTACTCTAAATTACTGTTGATTGCGTAAATTTGATTGAGTTGAGTTAGAAGAAACAGCTGACAATTGTGTTGGAATCCCTCAAGAGAATATTTTATGGACTTTAGCAATCAACATGTTTGACGAATTTTGACGAATAAAATTTAAAAAAAATGTTATATTTCAATAATACATTTCTTACCAATTTTAAATCTTTAAAAAGAATAACTCTTATTTTTAGAAAAAAAAAAACTTGGGTTCGACGATTTTACTCGTTTCACGTGGCTTTTTGTCTGTGTTTTGAAAAAAAAAACTTATTTTTTTCTCTGTTCAATTTTAACCATATGTTTTATGTATGGCCAAAAAAACTAAGTTTACAGTATTTTTGGAAATATTTCCTAGATTACGTTTTGACACTGTTTGTTGTGACTTAAAAGCTAATGCCAAATAAAGCAATAAAAAATCGGAAAAACACTAGAAAATTACATTAAACTGCAAGTAGGCAAAAGAAAATGATTGGAGTTTGTAGGATAGGCCAATAAGAAACAAAAACTTGACAAGATAAAAGTCTGGAGTTTTTTTTTAAAAAAAAAGGTCCAATAAACCAAATTTCCAGTTTTTGCTTTTTGGGTGTTTTTGAAACCGCCTTGAGTCAGGGGTATTAAAAAACACCCAAAAATCAAAAACTGAAAATTTGGTTTATTGGACCTTTTCAAAAAAAAACTCCAGAAGTATACAAAAACACTAATAATGAATGAACAAAAATACAAAAAAAACTGTAAAAACCGGGAAAAGTCGAGAATTTTAGTTAAATTCAGCAATTCCACTCAAACCTGCCGATCCTGATAAAATGTGCTCCGATTTTGCTCAAATTTGGCATGAGAGTTCCTTTACCAAAATTATAACACATTTTTTTCTTTTGTTTGGCGCCCAACTTTAACCTTTCTTTTGCAACGCGGCGAGCTAAAATTAGTTCAGTCGTTTCGGATTTTTTTAAATTTTGGATAGACAAATGAGATAAGAAATTTTCTGATTTAAAAAAAATCAGATTTGGTTGAGCATGATCGTGGCTAAGACTGGCATAATAAACACTTTTTATACAATTCCGTAGTAACAGTTCAATAGGGCGAATCTGCGTTTGTAAACAAGCAGTCTATCCATTTCGTTCAAGTGACAGTTCACGTCAAGTAAGAGGGGGATAGACTGCTTGTTTACAAATGCAGATTCGCCCTATTGAACAGTTACTACGGAATTTTAGGCAGTGATGGCATTCGAGCGAGAAAAAAGAAAGCTTTGCTCGTTCACGAGCTAGGTAGAGAACTTGTAGTCCTTTGCTCTCCTCTCTCGCGCTCTCCTTCTCGCCGTGAGTGCTCGCGAATGCCACTTGCTAGCCAAGCAAGCAATTTTTCTATCAGGCTTATAAATGCGAACGACGCGATGTTGAACAGATGTAACTTCAGTCGTTTTGTTGTTTTTTTTCGTTGCCAACTCGTTTTACCACTCGGGTGATTCTGGCTCACGAGCTAGCCCGTTCGCGAGCGCTACCGAGAGGGTAGGAGAGCACGGACAATCAGCGAGTTGCTCTCGGCAGCTCGGGTCTCGCGGTGAGAACTCGAGAGAGAGAGAAATGTAGCTCGCGAGAGTGCGAGAATCCCAACACTGTTTTTGGGTGAATACAAAATGAAAACAAAAATCAGTTTTTATGTGAACAATCTCACTTACTTTTTTTCAAAAGGTCCTTTTTACATTGGAAACCCATGGCGTATTGCTTTAGAATTACTTTAGTACTTTAAAATTTTAAAACAATATTTTTTAGACTGTAACATTTGTTTCTAGTAAAATGTAAATGGACGTACTAATGCTGAAAAGTTGCTTTCTTGGTTAAACAGAAATTATTCACCAAATTTCAGTCAATCAAAAAAAATATAAAAAAGAAGTTAGAAGTTTTTAATCTATACGAACTTTATATTTTAAAGAATGGGACACAGCATTGAAGAGTATGTTGAAAACTGTGTATTTTTTATATTTTCAACTCAAATTTTAACTTTAAAGTTTAATTATTTAAGTTCATAAATGATTTTCAAAACATCCTGATAGACGTTTTCTACTTTTCAGTAATAATTTGCATATTTCTCCTAAATCAAAACAAATGTTTGTTAATTCTGAGCTTTAAAAAAATTAGGACATATGGAGATGAAAAATCCATGAAAGCTATCCTAGAATGCAAAAAATAAGCACAAACCCGTACCAAATTCATACATTTGAAAATACGATATTCAGGTCAGGTTTGATGTAATAACAATCCAAAAAAATAAAAATCGAAATCTGAGACCCTGTTGTATCAGGCTGTAATAATATCAATTCAAAATTTTGTTATTGACGTGGTCGGATTAGTTGTTAAAATAAAAAAAAAAACAGAAAAATGTACAATGCTTTGATATTGCGATATACAAAACAATAACATAATGTTATTCAATCTTTTTTCAACAAATGTAGAGTTTTTTTTAAGTCTAATTGACAAAATTTTAAGTTTTGTAAAAAAACAAAAAACTCCAAAAACGCATATTAAATGAGCAAAAAAAAATTAGTTTGATAACTTAAAAAATAGTCCTTTCCCAGTTCAAACATTTTAGAAAATTATGTGAATTTGTTGAAAAGGTCACTATTTTAATAGATAAGTCTCAACTAAAACCAAGGAGGGTTATTCTGGTCCCCTGTCCCAACGGCCTACACATTTACATAACTTGAAAATTTTTACATAACGTAGGCTTTTGTGCATAATTAATACAGATTGAAGAAAAGCCAATTTACTCACAAAAAATAATCAAAAAATAATTTTATTACCTAAAAAGGAACATGATTCACGCCAAAAATGAAGACATGACTACATCACAATATTACAATAGGAACAGCATAAAAAGCATGAAACCAAAACAACACACATCACTAGTTAACGCTGCACAAATTCTCCGTTCACGTACACTTCACAGACCGGGTTGACACCGGGAATGATATAGGACGAGGTTGGCACCGGGCTGCGCCTCAACCGGTCCGACTCGATGTGCAGCTTGCGCAGGGTCGGCTTCCGCAGGATGCTTCCGAGCACGGTTAAATCGGGCTGAAATTTGGAGGTTAGACCGTAAACTTTTAAGGAGTGGTGGGTTTTGGCTTACCGGTTCAACGCCACAATCGGCCAGCGTGATTTTGCGCAGCTTCGGGAGTAAATTTTTAAGCTCGAAGAGCTCCAGCATTCCGTTGGAGATGGAACCGACGCGCAGCGACAGTTCCTCCAGGTTGTGCAGCATCGAGAACACGATAAACAGCTCGCGGCTAATGCTCCACCAGTTGAGGCGGGACCGCATCCGGAGCACCTTCAGATCGGGGAACATGAGCGCGAGTCGCTCGATGTCTACGTTGACGGCATGGTCGATGTCCACCACGGTCACTTGCGGCATCGGGCGGAAAAAGTCCTGGAAGTTTTTGTCCGTGTGAATGTACTGGGAGTCGGTGCGGAAGACCTCGAGGTTTCGGAGGCCGCGCAGGATCCCCAGGTTGCACTCGCGGTTTTTGGTGATTTCCAGCTCCTTGATGTCGAGACCTGATCCGATGATGGACGCGATGAGGGTCTGGTCGTCGATTCCGAGCGAAAGTTTTTGCAGTTTGGCGAGGGATTTCAAAAACGTGATGAATTCATCGAAACGGAATGATTTCAGACGTTCCAGCCGGGTGCAAGTGTCGACTTCAAGTTTTAACGATTGCAAGTTGCCAAGTTGGTTGCACTTGCACAGCTTGCACAGCAGTCGGCCCGGAACGATCACGTGCAGCTCGACGAGATTGGGCGCCAAATCCATCAACAGGTCGATCGAGTTTACAAAGTTGCACAGAATCGATAGGTGACGCACGCACGGCATGTGATTTTCTAACATAGCCAGGAACCGCTTGTGCGTCATCATGCACGATTGCATCTTGCTGCAGATGCACCAGTTGAGCGAATCGATCCGCGGGAAGTGGGACAGGATCCGAAACAGCTGTTCGATATGGGCATCGTGTTGACACATGGTCACACTCGTGGCCTGCCATCTGGCCAGCTTTTCCAGCATCGTTTCCTCAAACCAGTACTCCGGGTGGGCTTTTGAAGGCACCGGAAAGCCGCAAACGCTCAAATCAAGGTGCTTGTAACTGCGATCTTCGCAAAGATTGTCACATCGCTCCGGCTTGAACAGAATGCTGTCGTTGCAGTGGTGAAAGATGACCTGGTTCCACCGGTGACACACCGTAGACAGCTGTAGCAAATCGGCGAACTTTAGCTGCCGGAAAATAAGCCGCAAAACCTGACGGTTCAGAGTTAGGTTAGCTTCCACGTGCACACCTGAATCCTTCGGAACCTACCTCATTCGGGAGTCGGTCGAAGAGGCAAATTTGCTGCTCGGCGTTTAAATCCATCGTTTTTTTTCCGGGGTAGATTAAAGATTCACCATTGAAAAGCAATAAAATGACTGCACGTTCTGTCAACGACTTGAAAAGCGCGGAGAACTTGATCGAGATCGTGCGATCGTGTGCGATGTTCTTTAGACAGAACGTCGGTTGGAAACAAAAATGCGATCGGCGCTGAACATTCTAGAATACAGTGCTTCCCAAAGACTGCCATGAGTCCCTTTAAACTAAATTTCATGTTTTAAATTTCAAGCCTAATATTTATAAATGTTTCATAATTTCACTAACAAAAAGTGTCACAAATGCTAAACGCTTTGTAATACTTATGCTACAAAAAATGCTAAATAACTAAATAAAAAAAGCTAAAATGATAAAAATCCTTCATAATGAACGCGATAAACTGTTTGAATTGTCGAATTATTAAATTTTGGCATAGTTTTCAAGTTTAAGCCGATTGAAAGTTGATTTTTGATTGAAAATTTGTCACCTTTCATCTAGAATAATTGAGACAAGACAGAGTTTCTATCAAAACCTGTGAGAAATCGCTTTTACTTCATCAATCTGACACAGTTATATGACTGTCACAATCAATGCCTACGAAATTTCGACTTTGTTTGCGATAGGTGACAGAACACTCTAACCGTCTTCACCACGACAACCTGATTTTGACATTCTACTGTCGTTTGTTTTACACACAAACGAATGAGTGCTATGCAATGTCACTCACACTGTCATTGACTTCCCTCCACGAATACATTCGCTCAGAGAACGATCGTTTGACATTCTACCGAGATTTCGATCATCTCTCCCATGATCGCATTCAAATTACTTCTGTCGCCACGCAGCAAACACAAGGAAGAGAGAAACGCGAAACGAGAGAAAAAGAGAAAGAGCACGTTGTTTCATTCGGGCGGTTGTCGCTGTGAGTGTAGAGCTCGGCATTGGTTCGTTGCAACTTCGTGTGCGTTCACGGTAGTTTCGTAATGACGATCGTCATGACTCTTTTTTTTTAAATTCTTAAAAATTTCAGGAATTTTCATATTGAATTTTGATTTCATTGTTTCGCTGTGGAGTACAACAAATTGCTTGCCTCTACTTGCAGGTGGATCTACTACCACGACGGCTACCGGGAGCAGCGGCGGCTATGCTTCATCGAGGGAACCCACTTCCCGGTGGCCGCCAAACCCGCCACCAAACCACAACCACCAACAACCACAACCAATGAGACTGATGTTGACGCAGGAGGAGCAGGAGAAGAGTTAGCTGTAGGCGAGAGACGAATGGAAGAGAGCGAGGATGAGGACAACGAAGTCAACCCGGACGGGCGGTGCCGGTGCAAAGCCGAGTGGCACGGGCCGGACTGCGGCCAGCCGGAGGTGCTGTGGCGGGCGTTTATTGCGTCGCGGATCCCACCGAGGAACCAGACGGCCGCCCCGAGGAAGATCCCGAAGGGGGTGTTTTACGTGATCGATACGACATTCATCAGCGTGGAAGTGCTGGAGATGCAGATGATGGAGCTGGTCGACGTGGTGAGCATGTTTGTGCTGTGTGATAGACAGTTGGGGGAGGGAGGTGCGGTGGGGGGCATGAAGAAGGACGCGTACTCGATCGGGGATCACCTGAAGAGTACGGACTTTTTGCGGGAGAACTTGGCTCGGATATTGCTGGTTGAAGACGTGACCTGCAGCGGGCGGAACGTGCTGCGGAAGATGCGGAAGTTCATCGGCAGGGGTGATCTGCACGGTGAGGATGTGTTGTTGTACAGCCGGACGGACGAGATTCTGAACCGACGGGCGGTGAACTACTTCCGGTGGTACGACAACTGGCCGCAGCCGGTTCGCTTCCGGCTCAAGTACAACGTGTTTGGGTTCTTCTGGCAGCATCCGGCCAGCACGCTCATCGGAGGTGCGGCCTGTCAATTAAGCACGGTGGATGAAGTGTACCGGTCCGATCCGGAGCGGCTGCTGCGGATCGAAAAGCCGGTCATGCTCATCGGTGATCTGAACCATTACGGGGGCTGGTACTGTCGGCACTGCTACCAACCGATAGACATAGTGAAATATTTAGAATTCATAGCATTAGTCAATACTACGGAGTCTTCGCCGTCGGCGGTTCTTCCCGATCCCAAAAAGGCCACCGTCATGGACGCCGAGTACGTGCAGAACCTGATTGCCAGCGGGCGATACTTTGGCGACGAGGCGCTCACGCTGAGCAAGCTGCAGCGCCACGTGGACAAGTACTACGCGCCGGAATACGTGCGGAAGAACAGCTGGCGGTTCGACAACGTCGTCATCAACCTGTTTGCCCGCTGGGAGGACAGCGTCATCGATGATGAGTACTTTAGCTAGGCATACGTACCAAGTACGGCAACAAATTCTTTGATGATTGACGGAATCGCATTTTCTGGAATCGAATCTCACTAAAAGTTGCATTTTAGCGAGTAATCAAATTTAAGTTCAAATCTTCAGATTGCGCGACAGCTGTAATTTGTACATATAATTTATATCATTCGTGTCCGCTTGTCTGTGCTTGAAGCTCTAGGATTTTTTTTTGCTCCAAAAAGACTTCAAAAGTTAGGTTATATTCTTTCTACTCAAACTACTAGATTTGAGTGTGTTCACATTGTTAACAAACATTGGTCGCCTGATAAAAATGACAGCACATTTAGCGACTTTCGACGTTTTATCTGCGAATATATTAGATCGAATTTTTCCCAAAAATTTACACTTATTCATTGAGTTTTCGTTTTATCAAAATCGGCCAGACCTACTGCGTTGTGTTTACCGCAGAGAGGATTCTGAGAACGGATCACATTTCACAGAATCTACAGAGGAGGCAGGATGCGTGGACATACCGTACCAAACGCTCCGGTAAATATGTTTTTCCTTTTCAGAGATAGAAACATGATGAGAGATGAAAATTCCAGGAAATGTGATTTCATAACAAAATGTAAACTCACACACCATCCAAACCCTAGCACACACTCACACACACACATAATCAAGTCAGCAATCGATATACAAACAACTTCCTACGAATCATCATAATCATACGCGCAGCGCCATACAAAACTACATTCTTCATCTAGCATAAACAAGTAAAAAAACAACAAGAGAAAGGAAAAAAAAGCCAACTCTGTACGATAATCTCAAAATAAAAACTCTAGAAATCTAACTCTCTCCTAAAAAACAAAGAAATAAACCGAAAGCGAGCTTGGGAAAATGCGTGTTGTGCAAGCAAAGTTTGGCTAGGAAAGGATTAACCAAAATTACCAGAAGAGAAGCAAACCCCGATTAGATAGTGAACGAAAACGACATTTTTGCCTGAACGTAACTTTTTTCTATGAATGTAAAGTTTGCTTGTTTTTTTCAATCGCTCTCTCTATCAGATTCAACGACTATTTTTAGGAAAATTGGCACAGTTCTACAATCATTTGTTTGTTTGGAGGAAGGAAGTGCGCGAAGTGATAGAATAAATAAACTGCTGAAAAGAAAAGAAAAACAATGATAGCCTGTGTAATATCTTAGAACTTAAGTAAGTATACCTGATATTATAAATTATAGTTACTAATTGCGTGGCAAAGAAACGCGGCAAACTACCAAAAAAACGCAAGGCCATCGGTTGAAACAAAACAAAAAGTATCTACACACTTAATTAATTTAGGTAAATTAAAGCAACAAACGACTACATTCGGATAAGTGCAGTTTTGTGATTGATTTCTGAACCAAAATATATTGCGTTGCATTCGTTAATACTTTCAGGAAATTTGAGTTGTGTTTTATTAATCCGAAATTATCATTGTGCAGAAACGTATCCTTTCAGAAATTATATTTTATCAATTTTTCACGCGACCACATTTTTGTGTTTACACGTTTGCGTTTGATGTTCTCCCTTTCTCTCTCATTTCCCACAACCACAAAAGACGCCACAAAAATCAATTTTGCCAGTGCAGTTTAACGGGACGTAATGCGTGATCGGTTCAAGAACGCACTCTATCGTTCTTTCGTAGCGGTTTGCTGAGAGAACAAAATACTCAGCTGGGGAGTGATGCTAAGAGCTAAGAATCAATAAAGAGATCTCGCAAGCTGTGGTGACGTTTGTTTTACTCTTTGATATTTTGGTACAAGAATTATCAAATAATATTTTTTTCTAGCACTCATCTGCATCATTGATAATAGAAAAAAGTATCCAGCCTTTATTTACAGCTAAACAGCTGTGCACTAACAGTAAGGTAAAAATAACGAATTCAATTATTACGGGGTTTTCAACTAAAAATCGAACTGTTAAGGAGCTATTGCACTACCGCAAACAAGCTGACTGACAGTTTGCCAAACTCGCAAACAAGTCAAAATGTATGCAGGTTGACGTTTGTACAAACAAATCCAGCCAAACAAACAAAGCAGGCAAACTGTCAAAAAGTGCGAGTTTTTTCGTTTGTTTGCCGTAGTAAAATAGCTTCTTAAGGCTAGTACGGAGCTCAGAACACAAAATTCCATTTAAAAAACGCTCAAAGGTCACAAAAAGATTTTTCTTAAGCGGTACGCAGCTGAAAAGGGAGCGTTCTTTTATTACGTTACGCAATTGGGGCGTGGGGGGGGGGGGTCAAAGGCTATGTTACGCTACGTAGTTTTTTTGTTTTAATTTGTATGGAAATTATGTTATGAGAATCCAGAGTTCAAAATGAAGAAAAACAGAAGGAAAGCCATAATAATAATAATTAAATTTTTTATCCAGAAATTTTGAACTACAAAAAATTAAAAATTCGGAAATTAAGAAGTTACAAAATATAAATATTCCACGAATAAAAAAAAATGAAATTAACAAATTCAAAAATTCGAAACTCTTAGAATAAAAAAAACATAGATTTTAAATTTTAGAAATTCAAAAACTTCTAAAAAATAAAACCTTCTAAATAAAAAAAATGTGAAATTCTAAAATCAAGTTTTACTTATTCGAAAAAATCGGAAAATCGAACCACGATTGTTTTTTTCATTTTTCTCAACATTTGGGGATCTTACCTAAAATACCTAAGACTCCAAAAATGCTTCGAAGTTATCTGAATTTTTATAATCTTAGATGGCGGCAAAAATTGCGGCATTCAAGAATTTAAGAACATTTTTTTTGAATTTCTTGATTTTTATGTTTTTTTTTTATTTTGAAATTTGGAATTCAGAGTTTTTAAATTTTAAATTTTTGATTGCTAGAATTTGGGTAATTCTCTGCCAACTCACACGAAATTGGAAAAAAGTTGCCCGACTTCTCTTCGATTTGCATAAATCTTTGTCCTAAGGGGTAACTTTTGTCTCTGATCACGAATCCGAGGTCCGTTTTTTGATATCTCGTGACCAGAGGCGACTCGTGCCCGAATGAAGCACCTGTTCAATGTTGAAAAATGTTTTTAAAGTTTGTTTTTTCCTATGGCTTTTATTTTCACGTTTTAATATTTTTATATTATTATAATTTTCTGTTTATTATATATTATAAAAATTATATATTAAAATTATGAATAAGACTTTTTTTCTCGTTAAAATGTATTTATAAGACATAATCATTAGCGTGGCGTGGGGAATGTGGAATAATAAGGCAATTGCTTCGCCTTCCTTATCAAAATTCAAGGGAATTTATTGAATATTGTACTGAATTTTAAAATATTCATCAGGATGTTCAGAAAAAATACCACATCCTTCAGAAAAGAAATGTGTTTGTTGGGCCCAACTAATTTTGAGTTAATTTGGTTACTTGATGGCAAAGATATTTAAAAAATAAATTTGCATTCGGAAATGATTTTTTAAACTCATTTTACTTTTTACTTTTTAGAACCAGGTCGTATCGCTTTTAGTCCTTTGTCAATTTATTAGAGAATTGAATTTACTCACTATCCTGCCAAAGGGAATTTCCACTGCCTGTAATGTCCTCTTGTTTTCGGAATTCAATTTCCGAATAAAAAGAAGGGCTTTTGACGTGAAAATAAAATTATGTTGTTCTGAATCCGAGATAATAAAAATATTTCGATGAAAAAAATGATTTCAGAGCAAATTCATGCTACAATATATATTCAACTAGAGTGAACCGGGACTACAGTCTGGATAAACACAGTCGTTTTTGAAGCATTTAATAGCACCAAATCATAAACGAATTTACACATTTTTCAGGACTGCATCCACTTTAAATAAAACCATAAACAAAGTACGATCAATATCATGGTTGAATCTACAGTCATAATTCTTCACATGTGTCCCGATTCTCCCCAGATGACAGTGATGTTGGAAAAAGCATCCAACGTTTTTGTTTCAATTGTCTCAATTCAATCTATCAATCACACTATCTAAACTTAACATTACATCACTTTCCAGTAGGGCAGGAATCTACTAGTAACCAAGAAGAACGAAGACGTGCAACGCGCGCAGTTGAACATTCCAGTTTTAAAACGAGCCATCGCCAGTCTGCGCAACACAGCCTGATGCCCAAAAGTGCGCCAAATATAGAGCAAAATCTGTCGTGCTCTCGCGCTCTCTCATTTATTCACGCTCTCAACGTGCTGTCACCGCGCTGGCTTGTTTACCTTTTGCATGCAACTCCCTGCTGAGCTGAGTCAGCTGAGTCGGCAGGGGCCTGGGGGTGGCATTTCGCTCTCTCCCAAAAAATGCTGTCAGTTCACGCTCTCAGGTTGAACCAGATTTACCAACACATCGATACCGCCGCTGCGTATGAATAGGAAGCTCTTTACATGTGTTGAAGTTTTTCTGTATGGAGATTTTTTCCCCGACGTTCAGAGGGTCGGCGTTGAACGCGACGAGCATTTGCGCGTGGCCTGCAGGGCTGCTCGCATTTTTGCTTTAGTATTGGTGGGTTGAAAAGAGTAAAGGGTGGCGGGCCAAAGCTTTTTCGGTGCATGCAGCGCT
Organism: Culex pipiens pallens; assembly: GCF_016801865.2. Taxonomy (NCBI): domain Eukaryota; kingdom Metazoa; phylum Arthropoda; class Insecta; order Diptera; family Culicidae; genus Culex; species Culex pipiens. The sequence goes on along the minus strand of NC_068938.1, from coordinate 93,389,194 downwards.
GCTGAACATAGGGCGTTGATTTTGTTAACGTGAGCTTATATTCAAACAAAAAGCTCCGCGATATTTAAATAAAAATTATTCGCTTGAAATCGGCTACCTGTTCAATGAACAGGTTGAACAGGTGGACGAGTCGCCTCTGCTCGTGACGGAATGGCGGTACGACCCCTTTCATTTTAGAACATGCGTAAAAGAGGTGTTTTTCAATAATTTGCAGCCTGGAACGGTGATGAGATAGAAATTTGGTGTGAAAGGGACTTTTATGTAAAATTGGACGCCCAATTTGATGGCGGACTCAACATTCCGAAAAATGTATTTTTCATCGAAAAATTACAAAAAAACGTTTTAAATACCCTGCCATTTTTGTGACTAAACTGGAAAAAATTGGGACATGTCAATTTATATGGAAATTAATGCACATTTTAAATCGGCAATAACACAGAAGGGTTATTTTTTCATCGAGAACAAAAAAAAATAAAAATAAAGGGGAGTGCTTGCTGCGAGTTATCGTTAAAAAATAACAAAAATATAATTTTTTACCCGATCTTGAGTTGTTGTTTTCAAAATTAGGTCATTGCAAATATTTTTCTAAGTTTAATGTATTGTTCACCTTTCAATCAATTTTCGGTAAAATTTAATTTTTTTTGACAGGTGGATTACGGTTTACCGAATTAAGTTTACCGGTAAGTGAAAAACCAGTAAATTCGGATTCCGTAGTTCAAAATTCGGTCAAATTTGAAAGAGTACGGTAAATAAAAATTGATTAATATAAAAAAATCCTCTTAAAAATATTCTGCGCTTAAAATGTTCACATTTTTTCTTTTGATATTTTAAAAAATATCCGAGACGAGAAAACCGTCAATTTTATGGTGAAAATAAGTTGAAATAAAAAAAAAATCTATCATAAAACGAAAAGAAATCATCTTAATTTGACTTAAACCTAAGCTAAACAAAGTTTCCTACTCACCGATTGTACTTCCACAGCGCCAGCGTGCTCCCAATGTACGGCAACATAATGTACAGCGAAAACTCGTACTCCTCGCGGCACCGTCCGGAAAGAATTTCCACCAAATTAAACACCACAATCGAGCCGGCAATCACCAGCGACTGGCACGTCTCGAGCCCGTTGATTCCGGCCAGGATGTTGATCGCGTTGGTGCAAAACACCGCCAGCATGCCCATGTACACGTAGTAGAGCACCCCGATGTTTACGGACATTCCCAGAAATTGGGAAACGATCCGGGGCAGGATGATGGTCGTGGAGTTGAAGTTGGTGTAGTAAACCATGAGTAGCGGCAACGAGGCCACCGTGGGCAGGTAGAGTTTGTCTCTCCAGCGCAGGTTGAGGACATCGTCAGCGAATCCCAGCAGGATCATGCAGCAAATTGAGAGCATTGCTGCGATGAACTCTACAAACTGAAGGGATTCGTTTGAAAACTAATTTTAATAATTAAACAAGTTTGTCATGCAATACCTTATCATGAGGAAATTCTTCCAAGTCATTCTTGGAAAAACTGCCCATAAATGGGACAGGAATGAACAGAAATAACGATACGAGGAAGATACATCCTGTGACGACTCCAAGGGCTTCAGGACTGAAAGGGAAAAATATTTAAACATATTTTAAGTTCAACTAAGCCATCCAAAACTCTCCCTACATTTTCGCCTTGGACTTTTTGTTCATGTCGACCCCGGCGAGATTCGCGCTCAGGAACATGGTCTTCATCCTGGGAATCAAGCTCTGGCCGACGTAGTAAGCGCCCACGGAAATGGCCACGTTGACCAGCAGAGGCAGCGGAATGCTGGTGCTGGTCCCGAAGGCACGCAGCTCGAACGAGTTGAACATGGACATCACGGCCGCGTGACCGGAACAAATCCGGAGAACAAAACTATCACGACCGAAACGTGAACGGTTCACGACGGCGACGACGCGTATTGTTTTGATTCCGTTATGTACTGATTACGAACTGCATCATTTTTGAACACATCAGCCGGCGCGCCGAGAACTGTCATTCCTTTATTTACTTTAGTTTGCCATAATCCATTTGTTTCCGGGAAGGGCCGCTTGAGAGGCGGTGGCGCTGCAAAACGAAGTTTAAAGCTGACCCTCTATCTCCCAGTTTTAACTTTTTTCAGTTTTTTGTTGAGTAATTAAAATTGTTCATTAATCAGATGAACTCTTCGAGTCATGCCAAGCATTTTAAAAAAATATTTCAAGCCAGCATTTTCAAAAAGTCAGGGGTAACTTGAACCTTGATTTTCTATAAGTTACAGCAATTGCACACATAAAGCCTCACGTTTGTGTTCCGTTAGTAGGGGTGACTGTGGGTCAACAAACGATACACCTCTCGTAATTTCTTAATAACAATTTAAATAACATTGAAAATCTTTCAAGATAGTTTACTAACATTTTCCCAAAATATGGTGGATTTTGATGAACACTACCTTAAATGCCAATAGTTTGAAAATTGACCCAATCTCACCCTTAGTGGGGGTGACATTGGGTCAAATGAAACGAAAATGATGGTCAAATACAACGATATGGTAAAAACAAGTCATCCAACAGAGTTTCTTGTTCGAGGGAATCGTATTGACATGCTTCAATGTTTAAAGTAGAGATTTTCAAACATTTGAGTAGTTCGAGCAATTCCAACAAAAATATTAGAAACATGATTTTTCGAGAGGTCATTTTTGGCCAAAAACGTACCTCAACTTTAGACAGCTGCCAAAATAACAGGGTTTGTTCTAGTAACGAGATTTTTCAGCAAAGTCATTTCAAGATGTCCCCTATACAACCCTTTTAACAGAATATAGTTTCATTGAGAAGAACCTGAGTAATAGTAAAATCCGTAAAAAAAATCACTTTGACCCAATCTCATCCCCCAGACCCAATGTCACCCCCACTGACGGTATAGAAAATATTTAAAAACTTAATGCAGGGATCAAGTCTTGGGGCCATTTATAAACCACGTGGACACTTAAGGTGGGGGGGGGGGAGGGGGTTGGCGATAGTCCACGCTCTATACAAAAAACGTTTTTCATATGAACAATTTCCCACGAACGTTGAGGGGGGCGGGGGGAGGGGGTTCAGATGTCCAAAAATGTGTCCACATGGTTTATGGATTATCCCCTCCCTAATTGCACTTTTTTAAATAAATAATTTTCAAAATTAGTAAGAAATTAGGGTTTTGTAGTTGATAAGTTTATCAAACAATTCATGTATAAAAAATATTTTTTGATTTTTTTTTATGTTTCCATATTTACATAACAAAACAAAGAAAAAATGTGTATTGTATGTTTTTTGCAGCACTTTTTAAAATAATGTGTGTAATTCAATCCGAACATTTATTTTTATTTTTCTTTGTTTTCCACAATTATTTCGAGTCAATTTTGCACAACTTTTTAGAACAAAGCTATTTTTTACCCACATGCTGACGAGATACAAATACAGGCTAGGGGGATCAAGTCTCCCCACTCTCCCCTACTCTGAGATCAATATGTCAAATGCTGTATCAAGTAGGCGAATACCTGTTTCCACCCTAATTCAACAAATTGTTAAAAAAATATTTAAATTCATTCTAAATGGCAGTTTTTTCTATCAAATTTACAACTCCAACACTTCAAACTTACGTTGAATTTACCGAGGATTTCGAAGTTGTCAAAATTGAGACCAAATTTCCACTTGGTTATGGGTGGTCCCATAATGTTTATTTTCGTGTTCACGATGAAACGGGGACCTTTTTTTCAAAAAAAATATTTTTATTGGGTCCTTTTCAGTGCTGGGATAAAAAATGAAATTTCAAGGCTTTTTATATTTTATTTTATTTATTTATTTTTTTTGAGAACACAGATAGAAAAATTAAGAATAAAAATATTTTCATGAGTCTTTTGAAAATGTCGACAGAAGCAAATTTGTAATAATGTATACACCATTCCTTACTTTTTTTTTAAATTGTTTTTTTTTCACGGTTTTGAAAATAATGCTTGAAATTTTAAAAGGAAAATTTAAAAAAATCGTCTTAAACTGCAAAACATTATTTTTTTTGCAAAAAGCAATCAAGAGAAACATTTTTTGCTCAACTCCACTCGAGTCTAGTCAAAAAGAGCAAATTTTACCTGAGTAATTCTCTGGAAGTTCAATTTTTTTTTGAAAGCATTTTGTATTTTATGATTTGGAGGAAAGTTTGTCCATGCATTCGCTATGTTATGATTTGGATTTTTCAAAAAAGCGGACAAGAAATTCCATTTTTGATTGATTTTTTTTTCACTGAGATTATTAGAGATTTTTTTTTTTAATTTTCGAATTTTTTTATGTGTTTTTAATCATTTGCGCTACAGAGCGGATTCGCTAATTATATAATGGAACTGCATTCGAATGAGCGAATTCCAATAGGAACGACTGACAGCTGTCAAAAGCTTGTAACCAGTAACCACGTGCTGGTTTTGACGGTTGAGTGCTTTTCGATTCGAATACGTAACGAAATTAGAATTAACGAATCCGCTCTGTTGAGTTAAGGATAGTGAAACATCGAAGTTACATTTGTAATTTCCAAAAAAAAACCTAAAAATTTGTTAAACAAAATTTTAAAAAATCTATTTTTTGTTCTAAAATTAATTTTGCGATAAAAAAAGACTTTAAACTCATTAAAGTTTGATTTGAAAAAAAAAACAGAAAATATTGAATAAATCGAAAAATTCTGAAATTGTTGCATCCTGCCATTCAAAGCATTCAACTGAGTTCATGATCCATAATCGATTACATTGTCTTAAACCCTTCCAAAACTCAGAGCACGAAAGAACTGCTCTGTTCAACTTTCTAGAAGCCATCATTTCAATATTATTATTTTTCACGAATGAAAGCACACCCACCAGACTGTGAAAAATCCATCAACTGTTGCACAACCATAGAACCGGAGAAAAACTCCAATAAGAAACGCCTCAGAAATCAATGGTGGTCTCCATTTGAGTGGGGCTCTCGTGGTTGGAGGTTTTCCACCAGCAGCCGACTCTAATATTTATTCGTTTGCTCCGCTGCCCTTGGAAACTGTCTCGAATTTCCCTTTTATTGTGCCAAATCTGCCACAAAACCTCAAGCCCAGGTGCGCTCGATTGAGAGCACCGCAAGGCAAATTAAGCAACTTGAAACATTGTTCAAAAGGGCAAGGGCGCTCGAAAATGAAGGTAAAATTCGCTCTTCGTGACTAGCCTGGAGTTGGATTGGGCTAATATTTTGTTTCTCTTGATTGCTTTTTTTCTTTGTTTGAATATTTTTTGAGCTTAACTTGAAAATATGATTTATAATGAACTCGAAAATTCTGTTGATATACACTAATAAGATACTAAATTATATAATTTCATCAGTAATCTTTGAAATTGTAAATTGAATTACAATGTTTCCACAAAACATTAAATATTATTTAAAGAAATCAACTCAAGCTACAATTTTAAAATCATTAAAGTAATAAATATATGATACATAATAAGTAATTGACTATTTTTAATTGATTTCACCACAATTTTTATTTTTTTAGTTCTGATTGTAACGAAGTTGCTTTGTTCAACTCACGCGGTGAATTATCTCATTATGAATCAACTTTGTGGCGCAGAGTGAAGCAATTAAGTCGTCGGATGTTTGCTTTTTTCCATTCAGACCTTCTCTCTTTCATTTGCAATTGTTATTTACTGGTTTAGTCATGTTTGCTTGCTTGCTTGTAGTTCCAGAGTCATGTGCGTGAAGTGATCTTGAAATGTTACATTACTGTGAAAACTGCACGAAGGAAAGCCGGCTGCCGTAAGCTATGTGCACACAATTAACGCGCGTGAATGATTCTTTCTAAATGATCCAGATCCAGGCGAAGAAATAGTTGCATTCTGGCTGCAGAGTTGCATTCCACTGGCGAAACGGGTTGAGTTATCTCACTCCGTTCAGGAAATTGCAGAACCAAATCTTGGCTGGAAACCGCTACGCAGACTTTTCGAAGTTGATGAGCGAAAGCAGTTAAACACTATCCAGCAGAAGAAGGCTTGATCCATGGCAGAAGGCAAAAAGTTGTTTTCATAGTTGAAATCAATTCATCAATTATGCCGAACGTTTTAAAAGGTAATTTAAAACTGCATTTTGAAAATCAGGTTGAATTTATCTCCAGTAGCGTGCTCAGGCTCTGACAGAAGGGCGCCATCCTCGTATGGGGATTTTTTAATAACAGTATTTGTGAATGACCCCCGGAGAAATCAATGTCAAGTTCCCTTATTCTAGCAGTGCACGACACACTACAAACGTCCAAAGGGTCATTCTAATGCAAAATTTACTGAACCTTCCGAAATAAATACTTTCAAAAGGACACGAATGAGTTTTAAGGGTGCAAACTTCAAAGAACTGGTCAAAAAATATCGAAATCATTTCAAAAACCTTTATCGTGAAATTCTGATAACTCGTGTAGCATACATGCAAAACGCTCTTCCCGAGGATATCAAAAGACTTCAAACTTCTCAATTAAAAAAAAAAACTCAAAAACAAGCTATTTGAGGAAACATTTTAGACTGTTAAGCATAGTGTTGTTTCTCAAATTTCTTCAGTTTTTTTGTACCTCTGTTAATTGTTAGTATTTATTTGCACTTATTTTATGTGTGTAACCAAAATGTAAAGCAAAATTCACTACGAGACGTTGGTTCATTAGCAAATAAACGATGAACAATAATGATAATAACAAACCTCTGATGTTTATTTTTTTTTGTTTTTCTAAAAAGTAACCCTGCAATGTTACAAAAAACACGTAATTTTGAAATGAAATATTTAGGTTTTATTAAAAATTACCTCTCTGGGTTACTGCAGATTCAGAAATTTCCCATAAAATTAAATGTATCTCGACGTTTGACAGTTGAATAACGAGAAATGGCAGCAATTTCAAAACCATTTTAACTTTTTGAAAAATACGTTATTTCAGAATTTTTAGTACGCTATCAAATCAAGTATCAAATTTAACAAAGTCCCTGCGATACCAAATTTCTATCTCCTCCTTGGACCTTGATTTGATTTGATGATTTGATTTGATGTGATAACCAACAGGGCCACAAGGATGACCTATGTAGCGGTTGCCTAGAATTACAGTGGCTCAGACTTAAAGAGAGCATCTTCAAATTACTGCCGTATGAAGGGCCAAAAGGGGGTGGACCTTGGACCAAAATTACCCCTTAAAGCTAATTTTCAAGGATGTTGAAGAGAGGTCGGGGATACTGCTGTATGAGCTGGCGGAAAATGATCCCTTTGAAATTCCATAAATCTATGCCTCTGAGCTCTCTTGTACTAAGCTTGCTAGGATTCCAATATAGTAAGCATAAGAGAACACTGAGGCATCGACATAATGCTGGCCCCTACAAATTTCATGTACATCGCTAGGTATAGATATAGTTTCCAGATCCTGAAATTGTACAGCAACAGCAACAATTTGGCTTTGAAAATGTCTATAAATCTCTTTACAACAATTATGATTCATAGAAAAGAGCAGTCAAATACCGATGTAAAGTGATTTTAAATTAATGGGTCCATTTCATTTTTAAACAATGTGGACATTTTTTTTTTGAAATTTCTAGACCAAATATTTTCGGTAATACATTGACTTTTTTTTAAATTCAAGCCACTGCAATAATTGTTGTTGTTTGTTTATTAGAGGCAACTTTAAAACTGTAATAATAATTAAAGCATTTTGTGATATTGTTTCCTTCAACAATTTAAAAATAAAACTCGAAATATTAAATTATTCGTATAGCAATGTCCAAATCCTGCCAAGACGGTGGTACTAATACATAGATACATACATACCAAAACTCAGAAATATTAAATTATTAAACGATATTTTTAGTTTTATTTAGGCAACTATGAAAGCTAGTATAAATTTTACATATTTAAATTTTATGTACCTCACCATTTTTCGAGGTCGTGAAGCTAAATTTCAAATTTAGGCATAATTATTGAAATTGAACAGTCATCCCACATATTCGGAACGGTTTACGGATCGGGCAATGCTCAAAAAGCATAGCAAATCGATAATTGAACTTAATGATTCGCTTCTACCTTCATTCGAAAGCTTTGCTTGCGATCTTTCGAATGCTGTATCGAACAACTGCAAATTTTTATGTTTATATCAAGTGTTTGAAGAAAAACTTCGACCCTTGAAATCCACAAATTCGGAACACTTTTTCCTTACGGATGTAAACAACTTTGGTTCTCTCCATGAGTACATATTTTTTACAACATAATGATTTCTCGCACCAAACCAACGAAACTCAAGCATAGTTATGTTTTATCCATGATCTGATAACTTTTTTGTTAAAATATCAGTTAAATTCAAGTGTTTCACAATTGTGGAAGGCACAATAACATCCCACAACTATGGAACAGGCAAATTGGAGGCACTGTTTTGCTGCTCTGGATAAAATAATCTTGAAATGAGGTTTTTCGTTCAAAAAGTACTGCTTTTACTAGTGAAATAGCAAGAGAATGTCAAAATGAAGGTCCTAAAAATAGCAGGGTCGACAGAAATGCTGCATTTGCCATGTTATTGACAAATTATCACAAAAGTTTTCCGAGATTGTGCGTGTTCCGAATATGTGGGATGACTGTACCTCAACATTTATTTTTTGATAACAATAAATGTAATTGCATTAAAAACAGGATTTAAAAAATGGGGGAAATATGACGTGTCAGCAGATAGCACAATCATTTTGATGAGAAATTGGTCTGTATCACAAGTGCACTTAAGTGTGTTATTGAGATATCCAGGAAACGGAAGTGAATTTTCAAAATCGGTTTAAAGCATCTTGTACGGTTTGTTGAGTTTAACAAAACGTTGTCATTTATTAATTTTCTACCAAAACACGCAAGCCACGATTTGTAAAATGTCAAAAATTTATGAAAATATTTTTTTCTGAAGTTTTACGTCTTTTATGGTCCCTAAATACAAATATAATAGTATTTTTTTAAATTATAGTTAGGCCGTTGCAAATATTTTTCAAAGTTTGGGCTCGTTTATAAATACTATGAACTTTTATGAAATAACAAAGCACCGCAAAAACTTTTTTTTTCTCGCAAAAAAAAAATTCGTCAATACTTAGAAATTTTAGAAATTATTGATTGTAAAACAACTGGATAGGTGTATAATGCATTTTTTGCAATTCCGTCGTGAAACTACTTACTTTTTCTGTCATTCTTGAACGATGAAATAGCCTACTTTTCTGTGTGTGTGTGTGTGTGTGTGTGTGTGTGTGTGTGTGTGTGTGTGTGTGTGTGTGTGTGTGTGGGTGTGTGTGTGTGTGTGTGTGTGTGTGTGTGTGTGTGTGTGTGTGTGTGTGTGTGTGTGTGTGTGTGTGTGTGTGTGTGTGTGTGTGTGTGTGTGTGTGTGTGTGTGTGTGTGTGTGTGTGTGTGTGTGTGTGTGTGTGTGTGTGTGTGTGTGTGTGTGTGTGTGTGTGTGTGTGTGTGTGTGTGTGTGTGTGTGTGTGTGTGTGTGTGTGTGTGTGTGCAACCAACCAAACGGGACCACTTCGTTTGTAATGCGTTTCCGCCTTTTCGGGCGCGGTTTGCCATTATTATTTTTATAAAACTTAGTTAGGTATGTAACAAAAATTGGTTTCGAAATAAAGAAGGTATAACTTTCTAGCATTGCTGCTAACTAAATTTTTAAAGCTTCTATTTATTTGGCGCAAAAAATTAATTGTAATTATTTGAATTCATTTAAGTACTTGGTGACGAATGGTCAAATTCCGGTTATCGTCACCATAATTCAATAAACAACAAGATTGAAACACTTTTAAAATGCTTTAATTCATTCTACTCTACTCACTTGTATGCATAGTACCAATATGATCGGTAAAGATAAACAGAATGAACTCATTATGTACTTATTTTGCTTAAAATTACAAAAAGAACACAGTTCTTTAGTTTACTGTATTTTCGAACATCATAATCAATGAAAATCGTGAAAATATGAACAAAATTCTGAATTCCATAATCATTCTGCCTTTCCAGACATTCGGCCTTTTGAGACGTTCTGCCTTCTGAGCAAAAGACAAAATTCGGCCTTCTGAATTTCGGCCTTCCGAGATTCTGCCTTTTGAGTTTCGGCCTTTTGAGGCAATCCCAAAATCAAAATTTCACTCAATGGGTGATTTTCGGAATTGCAAAAAAATGTTGTATGGAACTCGTTGCAAAACTTGATTTTTTCAGCACTCTTCGTATTTATCCAACACATTGAACCTCGTTGGATAAATGTACGACTCGTGCTGAAAAAATCCTCTTTTTGCAACTTGTTGCATAAACTACTATTAAATCACTTTTTTTCATTCAAATGTTGACACCGTGGCCTGTAATTTTGATTTTTGAAGAAAATTTCGAAAGGGGTGAGACAATAACTTAAAATAAGATTTGAAAGACCTTAGATTAATTTAGAATGTTTAAACAAACAATTTAATTAAAAAAAAACTTGCAAACTGCCGTGGAACGGCTCCAGTTCCAGTGCATGTAACAATAAAAACAACCGTTTGCGTGCGATGGTTTTGCGAGCCGCCACGAGAGAGAGCAGCAGAATGTTACGCATCGGTTGGCCACCCGACGACGGGTTCGGTTCACCGGGGTCTAAGCCATCATGTCCATCGTCGTTGGCGGCGCCATCCATCCATCAGGCAGTCAGTCAGTCGGTCACGTCGGAGTGCTTTCGCGGGTTGTTGTTGTTTTTTTTTCGCTTGTTTTTTTCAATTCTGCTGACTCAACCATTCAACAAGGTAAATAATGTATTACACATTTCTTTCTTCTCTTGCAGTTCGTCTTTCTTCAAAAGTGACCATTTGACTTCACCTACATATTTTGGGCGGCGGTGGCAATTGATGCGCTTGAAAACGACTAAATTTGGGCCAACAATTGAATAATGAATCGGATCAAGTTCGTCGCTTCGGATCACGTTGAAGTCTCCGGTGGTAGGTGAGGTGAGGGATGTCTGGTGGAGCCGCATGGTTCATAAAAAAATCAAACATAAACAAATCATTTTGTGTACAAGTTGACAGTATTATACATGATTATTGAAATGATGATGATTATTGAAAAGTGCTCTGATAATATTCGAAATCTCTTTTTTGAGAAGGGATATTCAGATCGATTTGGTGCCTTCAGCAAAAGTTGTAGGCAATGATCTCAATGACACAGAAAAAAATTTACACAATTTTTTTTCCCTTTTTTAAAAAATAAAACAGTTTATACAAATTTCACTCCAAACGATTTTTTTCATTTTTTAATATGTCTAGATGGAAAAAGTCTAAATAGGAGTCGCCTCCCTCAAAAAGAAAAACCTGCTTCGATAGTGTCGCTGGTCGGCATTTGGACTCACAATCCAAAGGTCTTCAGTTCGAATCCCGAGGTGGATGGGAGCTTAGGTGTAAAAAGTGGTTTATGACACCTTGTTTTGAGTAGGAATCATGCAACAAATATCATCAATGCCATGCTGTAGAGTGAACAATTTGATAGTATAAAATATAATACTTAAATATGCCATAATCCTACATCTCATTCATCCAACCTTGTTATCACAACCCCACAAACTCTCACCCACAATGGTCATCCGTTTCGCCAATAGTACGTTCGCCAAATTTTATCAAAAAACAAATTTGTGCACTTTCGCGTGAGTTGGCACGCGACGTATCGCAGCTTGAATCAGTACACTGCAAGCAGAGATGACACCATCCCCGGGGCGCTCGGAAGCACGTTTCAAACTTTGAACACCAACGGATGGGGTGACTCATCACTGCGCCACCAGAGCGCCAAGTTTGGCCAAATCGTGTTTTATTTTCTGCATTCATTTACCCACTTTTGTACATTTGTAGTGTTTCTACGATGACTCTTTAGTATACGCGCGCTTAGTTGGTTGGTTTTAAAATTCGAATAAGAAGAAGAAAAGTCGAGCGCAGCGGAAATTGAAGAAATCATCGAATTATAAATTGTAAACAGCGACGAACCGACGAACTCTCGACGGTTTAGGCCTGGCGGACATCGAAGCAGACACACAAAACCAATCGACAAGCCACCGCTGAACCGAATCCGTAACGGAAGGTAAGTGAACTCCCACGCGTCTGCGTATAAACTATAAATAAACAAAACGACAGTTTCGAAGACAGTCTGTTTCCGCGGTGACTTAGACGGCCGGAAGTGACGAGCCTTCTTTGGGGTGGAGCGACGAACCCTCTAGATGTTGCGTTGAGTTGGTTTTAAAACGCACAGCTGTCGATTCAATCAAAGACCAATAAAACAGACATTGTTTTGAATGGAAGAGTGGGTTTACGAGATTGATTTGAATAGCGTTTCCTTTGAAATTGAAGTCTAACGCTGTTAAGGGGAATGTATTGTCATGACTATAAAATACAGTTTTCTTTATAAACTACTTTTGCTGGTACAGTTCAGACTAGATTATCCAAAGTCTTCGCAAAATCGAATCACGAATAAAACATATTTGCAACTCCATTGTGAAATTACTGACCTTTCCTGTCATTCTCGAATGACGAAGCGGCAAATGTTTCTTCACCAAAAATAACAGAAACGAAAAGTAATACCTTTTGTTGCAAGGGCTGAAAAGTTCTATTTTTCAGTACTCAAATGGGTGCTTTAAAGTTAAAATGTTTAGTGCTTGTATTGAAAAGTAATACTTTTAATTATCATTTTTATTTGAACAGTGGGACTTTTGACAGAGCTGCAAATACCAAAAATGCAGGAAGGCCTCACTAGGTTTAAAGAAGGTTCTACATCCAAGAAACGGTAAAAATTTGATGACTTTTGCACCCACAGGTTTTGCACAGGTAACAAACTGAAACAGTGTTGCTTTTCTCCATACATTTTGGCGATTTTTCCCGTGTGCCCCAATCCCTATGTGCCAATCTTTGATTTCAGAAGGTAGCCCCGAGGAAGCCCAGATTTGGACCACCCTAATAAACATGGTTGTCAAATGAGTGCTGATAATAAACGGCCAAGCTGTCAAATTAAAACGAAATTTTCTATTTGATTTTTGTTTTTTTTTTTTGCGATTAGAACGCGATTTTTTTAGTATAGTTCAAAGCGTTAGTTAGGAAATGCATTTTCTTACATTTTTCAGTGACTTCAGGTCCGAAAATGCAAGAAAATTTGTAACGAAAAATATGAAGCTGTGTCTGTTCACTCCCCAAAATATCAGAGCGTGTTCTCCAATCCAATCCAATCTAATGACAGAACTTTTATATCAAATTTGTCAGAATATTTGGAGGCTTTGAATAATCAAAACAAAGACTGAAATGCCCAATGGTAATAATCCGAAAAAAAACTTCCAAAGCCATTTTATTGACTTAAAGATCTTATTTTAGATTCAGAGCGGATTCGATAATTCGAATTTCGCTACTTCGATTTCTCGCTAATTCGAACGTATTCGAATTAAAAAGCACTCAAACGTCAAAATTGAGTTGTCAATCTAATGTTTACATTTTGACCCCTTTTCGTCCACGCAGAAAAATAAGGCATATTTGAATCAACAAAACGTTTTGTTGATTTGAAAATCATGATTTTTGTTGAATCAACGCTAAACGTCAAAGCAGCTTTTTCAAAACAACAAAAGACTTTTGTGGAATTGAGAAAATCAAGGTTTGTTTCAATGCAAAATCGGCGTTGATTATATTCAACAAAAAATTTGTTGATTCAAACCTCGTACAGGCTGATTCTACAAAACATTTTTCTGCGTGTCGTCGTTGATTTGCGAGCACGTGGTTTCGTGCTCTTGACAGCTGTCAGTCGTTCCAGTCCGTGAATTCGGATTCGCTCATTTGGGACCATGCATAAACCACGTGGACACTTTTTTGGAAATAACAAATAGGGGAAATATACCCTTTCTAATCAAACACCTATCTTCGTCATATGGAGAGTCTGATGCTCGATTAAAGCTCCAAAAATACTATTTAGGCTATAAACTTACCAGCAACAGCACCGCCTCGAGTAAGCACGCAAATGTATGCCACTTACTGGCCAAAAAGATCAAATTTAATGCACTTTTGATCATAATTACGATTTTGCGAGACCATTTCTCATCATTTTGGTGGCACACACATCCATACGCAAGATCAGAGGTTAACTGCTTAACGAAAGTCGCCATCAATATCTTTTCACTTGCGCTAACGATTTCAAAGCGCTTAAGATATAAAATTGCTTCCAACTACCGGTAACATGTTCTTTTGACCATTAGTTAGTCACTCACTTGAAAAATAATCCCGAAACATGTAAATAATTAGCAAGCGCCATCAAAAAACCAAACGCGCTAAGTGTTTTAACGTTTCAATTTTGACCATCCATTCTAATCGAAGGCATAAGAAAACCGAGCGAGAAGCGAAGGCAAATAAAGAACAAAGGGTGGCCACCAACACCACCAGCAGCGCTTGTGGTGTTGCCAAGAAACTTTCTCTATAAATGCTACTTTTCGTGAGTGTTCGCTCAAAATTTCATCAATTTTGGTAGCACGAAGCAGACCCAAACGAGCGTTGGAAGAAAAAAAGAACTAAGCTGAAAATACAAAAATGGGCGTGGCCCAATGCACTCGACTGATTAGAATGCATTTGGGAATTTTTTTTTTTAAATGCTTGTAAAAGGAATAGCATAACTTTTAATAAAAGTGAAAATAAACAGAAATGTTCACAAAAAGTTGCTCTACTCGTTGGCGTACTTGGTTTTACTGAATTTCAAGGAACACTCCAGATTATCCAGCATCATTCAAACAAGACCGCTTATTAGGCTTAAAATGTATTTATTTCCCCTAGCTGTCAGTTGTTCAAATTAGCGATTTTGTATTCGTTAGTTCGAATGTAGTTGTATTCAAATTAGCAATCCTGCCTTGCAGATTCATCGTTACTTTTTTTTTCAAAGATGATTTGTTCTTGAAAGAAGTTAAAATGTAATATGAAATGCGACTCTTTTAGACTTGTAAAAAAAATCTTCCAATTTTACTTGAGTTTCAAAGACATTGTTTTGAAAGATATTTTTATTGGTCTAAAGATTGTTACCATAGTTTAAATGTTCTTAGTCTCAGATTGTGAGCCACATACAGCACAAAAACACCAACGCGGAATCGAACAGAACTTCAAGTCACACTGCTGCTGCTGCAACGGGGGTAATTGGTTCAAATTAAAGATTGCACAAGTGCACAACAATTTCTCATTCTACTGAACACGTGCTCGGCTGGCATAAACGCCGCCCCATGCATGTCATGCTGCTGAAGGGTGGGGGCTTAAGTCGATTATTTCCACCAGCCCTGGCAATTCAAGCTGTTAATCGACTTACGTAAAATTTATGCTACTGCTCTTCTGATGATGGCCGGCGCAGGTCCTCCTCATACGCTAGAGAGTGAAACGGGCAAGAAATTGTCTATTCAATTGAAACTTTGAAAAATGGCGGCGGCGCCACGTGCCACGCGGCATGCGTCCTCCGTTTGTAATCTGCGATTCGTTTGAATTGAGGTTATGATTAATAAAAGATCGTATAAGTTTAAGGTTCGACGCTGTGTGTGTGTAGGTTTGTGTGGTCATTATACACGCACCGGCCTCGGAACAATGGGAGCATTATCAAAGCGGCACGTGCTTTCGATGTGGCGAAGCTTTATACAGGTGAACCCGGGTCGTTTGACAACTGTCAAGCAATAAACTATTTTGACAGGATTCCAATTTCTGGTGATTTTTCTTTCAAATAAAAAAATAGATGATCTTTTCAATAAATTCCTTTAATTATCATACAAAGTTTTACAATAATAATGAAATACCTAACACTAGCGTTTTGATTTGTAAACCACAAAACTATAGCAAATAGTACGTTGTAATAAGTTAATGTCTTACTGGAGTTATTTGCTCTTGCTTGGTGTGAAAAAAAAAACTTTTCGGACGGATTCTCTCCTCAATAGTAGCAGCACAATCGAACGAACGAACGTCTCTACAGAGTAACCTCAAATCTAGCCTAAAAGTATAAATACAGACTAACGTCTAGGTGCAAACCGTTTTTCTTCTCTCTTTGAGTAGCCGTAAAAGCTCGATTTTTCCAAATACGCATATGTGTGCGTGTTTTGTGTTGTAAAGTACTTCTAAAGAGAGAATGCGTTCTGCAGAAACACTTTCAACGAAACCCTACTATTTACACTAAATAGTTGTGTATAATCGTTAGTAAAGCTCTTTGTATTGTTGTTGTTGTCGTCTAAACTGTTTTCGTAACGCGCCCTAAGCCTAACCATTAGAATAGTTTATATAATCGTAAAGTAGTGTTTCAGTTTCAGTTCAAGAGTAGTTGCTAAGCTCAATCATTTTCACTCGAGAGTTTATTCTGCTCCGCTATAATAATTTTAAACTTTGTAATTGTGGCTTCCCCTGTCGGCTTAATTTATCAAAGATCGTCGAGCGCTGCTACCGTGGGCGGAAACGCGTGACATTTTAAGCTCGAGACGACGGTGACGGCGACAGAATGATAATGATCGGCTGATTCGAAACTGCAATCTGGAAAAAAGAAAGAGGAAGGAAAAAAGGGATTTAGTGATACGCATTGGCGGATATAAAGATATTTTAAGATTGAGTTTTGATTGGATATTTTGACTTAAAGGCTTTAAAACTCAAACTAGAAGTTGAACCAGCCTGCGGCTAAAATCTCTATAACAAAAAATAAAAAAAAAACTCAAAATAGTGTAGATCTGTTAGCACGGTATTTAGTTTTACATTGAGTTTTAAAAACTTTTCAAGGTTGAATATTGCGAATGCAAAATTTGGTTTAAATTTATTTCAGGAACGTTGTTTGTTAATTTTTAGAAAACTTTCCGATAAGTCATATATTTTTGATGATCTGACAACCAAGGTTGTTAATCAATAAAATTAACGTCGATAATATAAGCATCAGATGCTAATGATAGCGACACACATTTGGATTTTTTTTTTACTGAATTCGGTAGTTGAAAAATCGGTAAACTATCTGTTAAAATGAAAAAAATACCGAATTTCGGTTCCACGATGAACACTAATGAACTGCATTACCGAATTTCGGTAAGTTTTTTACCGAATTCGGTAATTTTCTGTTTACCGAACTGTTCGGCAGTTCAAATTCGGTAAACTTTTCCGAATCCGGTAAAAAAAATCTTAGTGTGTATCGTCAGGACGTTATCGTTATTTCGATAATTCTATCATAACGAAGCGAAATTTTGTATCCTTTTTATTTTTACAAGAGATTTTTTGTTAAATACTCAAATTTTCACAAAAACCGTATTTTTTTCTAAAATACTCAAATTTTCATAATTTGCAATTCAAACGAAGTAGAATTTTGATGCTCTTTTATTAGAGTTTAAATAAAATTCTCAAACTTTCAACAAAAAACCGTATTTTTCCGAAAATACTCAAATTTTTATAATTTGCAATATAGATATCAAACGAAGCAAAATTTGCCATCCTTTTTATTTTATTAGAGTTCATTTGTGAAATAATAAAAAACTTATTTTTTCAAAAATACTAAAAAAATATTTATTGACAATGTGGGTATCGAAAGAAACAAAAATTTGTATGCTTTTTCACTTTCATTTGATTTTTTGTTGCTAAATCTTACAACTCATTTGAATTTTCCAAAAAATAAAGCACTTTGTGTATTTTTTTGAATTTCATTCAAAAAACTCTAAAACAGCTAGAATCGTTTGATACCCATTTTCCAAGTTATGAAAATTTGAGTATTAAAAAAACGGTATTTTGTGAAAATTTTAGTGTTTCATTAAAAAAACATTTAAACAGTGAAAATGCAGGAAATATTTAAAATCGTTTGATACCCATATTGCAAGTTATGAAAATTTGAGTACTTGAAAAAATACGGTATTTTGTTTAAAAAAATAGTATTTCATTCCACAAACTCTAAAACAGATAATACGAAATTTCAAAACATTTCATCCCTATATTGAAAATTATGAAAATTTAAGTATTTTCGAAAAATACGGTATTTTGGGAAAATTTTGGTTTATTACAAAAAAAAAATTAAGTGCAAATGCATGCAACATTTTGCTTTGTTTTTAACCCATTTGGGATTATGAAAATTAGGGTATTTTACAATAAATACGGAATTTCATAATTATTTTTATTAGGATCTATGCATTTATACTGCATTTATATTCTGGGTTCGATTCCCATCTGCTCCATCCTTCCATCGGATGAGGAAGTAAAATGTCGGTCCCGGCCTTGGTTGTTAGGCCGTTAAGTCATTCCAGGTGTAGGAGTCGTCTCCATGCCATAAGTACAAACAACACTCCAAACCAAGCCTACTCCGGTGGAATCGCTGGCGGCGGTTGGACTCGCAATCCAAAGGTCGTCAGTTCAAACACTGGGTTGGAAGGTTCCTTGGAGTAGAAAGAGGTTTGGGTGCTCTCCCCATTCAAGCCTTCGGACTCCTAGGTTCGAGCAGAAACTTGCAATAGAGACCACAAAAGACCCGGGGGTCGTTGCATTTATACTTTTTTTATTTTTTTGTTAAAAATGAGTTATCGTGATTTTTCACGGCTCAAAAAATTTAAATTTCGCGGCATGCCAATTACAAAACATTGGGATTTCACGGCAATTTCACGGTACTCAAAAATCTGCTTGAAATAAATGCAAAAATATGTAATTTTTTTAATAAAGGAGCAATTTTTCCATTATTTTTTAGGATTTCGCGGTATTTTATGGCCAAGGGCAATCACGGATTACGCGGCTTCCGTGAGATCGTGAAAAATCACCCAAATTATCGCCTATAGAATAATAAAAAAAATTCGAATTTAGCTACTTCGAATGTCCGCTAATTCGAATGCTCGCTATTTCGAAAATATTCGAATTAAAAAACACCCAAACGTGAAAATTGAGCTGTCAAACTAATGTTTACATTTCAACCGCATTGTTTGTCGATTTACGAGCTCTTTGTTTCGGGCTTATGACAGCTGTCAGTCGTTCAAATTAATGAATTCGCATTCACTCACTTAAATGCAATTCTTTTCGAATTAACGAACACGCACTGTAACGTTATCGTGTAATTTTAATTGACTTCTAATTTCCTATTAACTTGAAAGGAGCACCACCCTTCACGATCTGTCAGTTTGCCATAATGGCGGCATGACGTTTATCGCTCGACAACGCCATAATGGCGGCTCATTAATCGGTTTCCAAGATAAATTGATATATTTTCCATTCCACCCTGAGGCTAATTTGAATTTCCCTCCAAGTTTTGTACGGCAACAAGTTCGCCAAACTTCCAGTATAGAAAACGAATGAAATTAAACATACACCAGCGGCTCATTATGCGGCGCATCATGCGGAAGGCCACTTTTCCGGCCGCACGGTGAGCCAATTTAAATGAAAGATTTATTGCGGATCCACCGCCTCCAGCATCACCGGACGCCCCACGCTGCGTGACGAAAGTGTACGAAAGAGGCTGGGCGCAGGCCGTTTTTTATTGGCCGTTTACTTTTTGTGAAAAATGAATTCAAGCTGCGATTAAACATTGAGGTTATGAAGCGTGCGTTTTTCCGGGGGCGCAGTGAAACCGAACCGAGTCCCCGGTCGAAAGGGACCATAAATTTCACTCCGGTTTGCCTGCGGAGCTGTTCTCCGGTGTGCCATTTGCCTAGGTTTTTGTTGCGCGAGCTTCAACGAGAGACTCTCCGGACAACTGTTGATCAGTCGTTGAACGACCAGTCGGCTAAGGTCGCCCTCAAAACCGGTGATCAAGTTGTTACTGGTTTGTTTTATTTGTCGTTTCTTCTTACTCATCGTATTACTGTACGAATGCGCCATCTTGGTAATTCTATCCCAGCGAGTAGAGCGACCAGAAGGTTTCCTATTTCAAATATGCGATCAATGGTCTATTTATACCTAAAGCAGCAGTGTTGCCAGCTTTGACATAACCTCACTTAATCTTAAATTGCAACTTTTCTAGGTTAACTTTTCTTAGTTACTCCTAATGACAGTTCATTAAAGAATCCTGTCAACACTGCATTTTACAGCACTGCTGCGCTAATCCGATGAAGTCAACTTGCCACGGCAAATGCCTCAGCAGGCCTTGACCGTGGCCCGCAAAACGGATCATCCTAGAGACCGTAGATGGCTATACGATTTACTGCAAGAGGCAGGCGCCAACTGAGACCGAAAAAAAACATGAAGGCGCCTTCAGGATGCCGGTTTCCGCCATGATTGAAAACGGGTTCGCAGTACCTTAACGGAGAGGGAGGGGAAACAAATAAACAATGCCTGATGACGGTTGTCGTGCCGCAAAGTGTGGCAAACGCGTGACACGCGATTCCGCGGAGCCTTGAAGGTCGAGTCACATTTCATGACCAAATCTCGCGTTGCGCCTCGAGGGTAAGTGGCGAATAGTTGGATGACTTTACACAAATTAGGTTAGGGTTTCATTTCAGACCAAATTAACAGTTTCAAACATCCCAAACTTCGATTGCGTGCGACAGTTCGGAAATCCGGCTTGGACCGCGATTGAAACGGGCCCCGTCACACTCTCGTTTCCGAGAAAGGTGCACTAAATTAAGGGGAGGCCCGCCGAAAGTTCGTGTGCACGCCCCGGATTGGGGACACAGCAACATTTCACACCAATTACGGCCCCCGGAATATGGTTGACAGCGGTTGAGGTTAGGGTTTTGGGTTGACAATAATTGGACGAGCGTGCGGTGTCGCCGGTACACGACCGTACACTTTGAAATTTAATGGAATCGATGTCGCCGAGGGTTGTGGCGGTGCAGAAGGACATACACACCAAAGCTCGGTGTAATTAAGCTCGTTGCGTGAGCCCAACTGGCGTGACACGTGCCCGTAGCGGTTGTGTCAACCCAACACCACGGTTTAGAGGACATTTTTAAATTTGCTGGAAACATAAATTTAGTTCCTTATGGAATTGATCTTCGGCACGCCACTCACATAACCTTAAAAATTAAACAAAAGTTTTTTTGACCTGTCAACTAATGTGGATCTTTTTATGGCATACTGCCATAATGGCGACCAAGGACCGGCTCCGTGGCTTAATGGTTACGGCTTCTGCCTCACAAGCAGAAGGTTCAGGGACCAAATCCCGGTCGGTACCTTTGAAATTTGGAATCAGGAATTGGAACTTTGAATATGAACAAAAACGAAACATAATCAGGTGGGATTCGAACTCACACCTTTGGATTGATGGTCTGGGACTCTAACCAGTCGGCCATCTGAAGGTTATAAAACATGTTGTATTCTTCTCATATTAAATACGCTCTGATCCCTGATTTGCCTGAAGGGATTGGGAGTCTTAAGATAGATCAAGGATCCGTTTGGTGCTTGCTTCTATGTTAAGGCGGGGCCGGACAATGCCCAACGACCTCGGAATTGGGCCGCTAGGATCTCTGCCATTTTGAAATGGGTCGTTGGAAGCAGCGCGAGGGCTATCACCACCTAATACCCGGGACTGAGATAAGTTGTATCAGCATTCGGCATATACAAAGTCTGATACAAATTATACTTTCCCATAATTTCGCTACCGGTTAGCGGGTATTGGATTGGACCACACACACACACACACACACACAATCTGCCATAATGGCGACCAAAATGGCAACACTGCCGCATCGATCGACTCGTAGATAGGATTAATTTTAATCAACGACCCCGCAACACGCCATGATTTAGGATCGCCACACGTTAATTGCACGACTTTCTACATGCATGATAAGTTTATCGTGAGGTTTGCATATGGCCTTGACGGGAGCGTAAATTACACACTTTTCAATGTGCCATTAGTCACTCTAATGTACGGTGTACCTACATGAGGGGACTACCGAACCAAAAGAGTAACAGGTTTTCTGTGCTATAATTGCATTCAATTTTATTACTGCGAAGCTATAAATGCAATACAGTTATGGAACTGTAGTTATTCTATGGTCCAAGATTTTTTTAATCATCCATCTTTGGTAGATTTTACGACATCAATTAAAGAAATACGAGCTGTCAAATTGTAATCAAAATAAGCTGTAAATCAGCCCACCCCCCCCTGGCATGTTTTAGGTTAAATTATCTTGAAAATGTCCTAAACGAGTGGAAGCTTTTCTAAAAAGTTAAAAACCTTGAGTGGTTCAAATATGACTATTCACTTTCCATTTCAGGGATGAATTGTATGGGTATACTAAGCGACTAAAAAGACCTTGGACATATCATATTAACCATTTATGCGATCAAAGTGCATATATTTTATAATATAACAAACATTAATAATTAATTTAAAATTTAAATAAAATAATATGAAACAAATAAATAAACAAATAATGAAATAAAAATATAAAATACAAGCCTTACCCGACAAACTTCGTTCTGCCTTTTTTTTCGTTTGTTGACGTTTTTAGCTTTTTTGCTTCTTCAGCCTCCTGTGATCTAAATTTGATTTTACGTAACTTTTCCCATACAATCTGCAGATATTCCGGAATCGGTTCCAGAGTGGCCAAAGTTGTCACTTTTTTGCGTAAGAACCTTCCTTGAACTTATACGAACCCTACACAACAAAGAGCCCCTCGATCCGACTTTCCGTGTTGAATTGATTCGCGTTCGAACAAAACCGTCGAAATTTTTTATATATATAGATTAAATGTTATTAGAAAAAATAGTGTAATCATCATAGGGTTGTGGGCCAACTTCTTGCGATCAGGTTTGTTTTTTAAACTGGTTTGAAGTTAAATTGTTAACAAAATTTCTAAAATTTTAGAATGGAAAATTCTTAAGAATAAATTGGGCGAATTCAATTTGAATTCAGTTAAAATAAATTCGGAGATACTTACACCAAATGGTTTCATGTGACCGCCGTCGCAACCCACGACCGCTCGGAAGCCGGTTCCGCAGCCGAGCTTCGGACTCTAAATATCTAAAGATAAACACGTGGCGCCACGTGGCCCCTTTGCGTCATGAGTTGTCGCATGGATGAGTGTTGTTGCCTAGTTGCTGCTGCTTTTGATGTTACTGTTGTGATGGAAATTTGAGATCAGGACCTTCATCAAGAAATCGACTCGGACTCTGCCACCGAGGAGGGCTGCCGGTGGAGGATCTGGTGTCGATCCGGTCACGTGTCACTCCCCACGCCGAGCAGCATGTTGGCCGCCGGATCGTTGGCCTTGGTCGTCAGCACGCCGATCTTGACCACGGCCGCTTTGGTACTCTTCAGGAAATCTCCACCGCCCCCGTTGTGGGCGGTCGCCGTGGTCGTCGTCGTGATGGTGGCCGTCGCCAGCGGGGCAGGTGATTTGGTGTAGAACTGGGGCTGACTTAGAATGTACGATGGCGCGGGTTTGGTCGAGATTTGGCTCGACTCGAGCAGCTCGTGGTACCAGTTGAGCGGGTTGAAGGTCGGCCCTTCGCCGCCCAGCTCCGTCGGCAGGATGTCCCGGGCCACGCAGTCGTGCAGCGTCGACAGGTTGCCGCCGTGGAGCTTTATCCGCTCGCGGGTTTTCTCCTTCAGGAAGGGCCGGATGACGGCGAGGGCCGCCTCCACATACCACGGTTGGCCGATGAAGTGGATCGCCTTGAAGCGCACCGGGAAGCAGTCCTGGGGGGTGGGAAGAAAGGGAAGAAAAATATTGAATTACACATCGGAAGATCAGTATGAGCTGGAACACGTAACTTGTTTACTAGCTACCGAGATTCAACCATATGACAAAGTGTGGATCATTAGTAGAGTGCATCAAATATCGAAACATTGTGCAATTTTGTACAACGTCTAGAGAAAATATTCTATATCTTAAATTCAAAATAATAAACGTTAAAAAAATATTCTTTGCTGTTCAATTAATAAAACTTTTAAATGAAAAAATGTAAATTTTTTATATTTTCTACAATACTCATTTTTCCCGAATAAATAAATATTTATATTTCTAGTTACCATAATTTTAAACCATAATAAGAAAACAGAAAACTGACCTGCAAAAATCATTAAAATAGGAGAAGAAAAATGAAAAAGATTATTTTTGCACTAGAAAATTTTACTCCGGGCTCAACCATAAATCATGAGGCCTTTTAATGGAGAGGAATTCCAAATAGTTAAAAAAACAAAACAAATATGTGAAACTTTTTTTCAAGAGCGAATGCATAAGCACAGAACAAAAATTTAATAAAAAATGAATCTTTTTCGTAAAACTAAAAAACTTCACGTGATCGAACAAAAATTAAAAATTCCTCACCGATTAAAAAACACTGGTCTACAACTTTTTCAAACAGACCAACTTAGTACAAATCGATCCTGAAATCAGCAATTTAAAAAAATCAACCCTTAAATGCCAAAATTTGTTTTCATTTTTTTTACTTTTCGTGGTTAATAGAAGTTGTGAGTATTCATCGAAAAAAAACCTTTTTTGTATTTTTTTTACCTCGTTTCGTTTTTAAAAACGTTAACCGGGGTGACATTTATAGGTTGAAGATGTTTTCTTTGCAAAATGAAAAAGACGAATTAAATACAAACAGAATAATATGGAACTATGCTGAACATCGGAAAACAGACTGCATTATCGGATTTTTTTTGACAATTTTTAAGATCAGTTAGACTAGGTTTCTAAATTACAAGTTTTAAGTATTATTGTGGCATTTTTAGTATAACAAGCATCTTAGTAAATTTGTAAAATGTTAAATTCATGCAACAAAATTGGTTTTGGTGTCAATAAATAACGTTATTTTTAAGGAAATTATAGTTTATATTGAATTTTGCTCAAACTTGAATCATTATATTTACTTAACTTCAAATTGATATACAGCAATTCCATTTGAAAAGAGCCTAAGCCGAAAAAAAAGTTCTCCGATCGGGCTCAAATTTTTTCTGGTGATTCCTTGGCCAAAATAATAAGACCCGCATTTTTTTGTTTGGCCACTACATCGTGCTAGGGTAGTTAAAAAAATGGCAATTTACGTCATTTTTCGCAAAAACCACTTTTTTCAAAAAAATAATATCTCCGCGTCTTTTCATCCGATTTAAGCTGCCTTAGACGTAAAAGAAAAGTGATTAGTTTGGCTGTTGGGGAAAAATAGTAAAAAGTTTTAAAAATCTAGCTTAACATATGAAAAAGTCGTATATAAACTTAAAATGGCGTTTTGACCGTGTCTGGACCAAAGAGCCTATGTCTGAAAATATTTTTATCGGATTCCTCGGGAAATTTCACAAGATATTTAAAAAAAATTGGCGATCTCGAACCGTGCGTTTCCGAGATAGGATTTTTTGAAAATAAAAACTGAGTTTTTCAACGCGCCGCAAAAAATCAACTTTTTTCACTAAAACTGCGATAACTTAAAAATTTCAGCGATGACCTATACATGTTAGGGTACCAACATTTTCGTAATTAAAATACGTCCCTGGGACCCTCACTGAATATGAACCATAATCGTAAACTTGGTAGAATCTTGTTGTTACGGCGGTAGACTCCAAAATCTGTATTCCAGGACACTTTGGAGGACCCAGAACATCTCAAAAGTGATCCACATAGCTCAGAGTGTTGCCAAAGGGTCCCAGGGACATCACTGAATATGAACCATAATCGGAAACTTGGTAGAATCGTGCTGTTACGGCGGTAGAGTCCAAGATCTGTATTATAGAACACTTTGGAGGACCCAGAACGTCCAATAATGAAATGTAACTTTTTTTGCCTGTTTCTGTTTAGTCATGTAAAAATTTAACTACTGATACCAAAATTTTAGAATAACACAGCTCAGAAAAATTCAGGCCTGAAAGGGTTAAATTGATAAACTTGGTTAAACAAACATTTCACTGTGAATTTTTCAAATGAAATATTAACATTATTCTTACTAATGGTAAATTTGACATAATCAATTCAATTTGCACACCTTTAGACTGAAATTTGCAAGAAACAGAGTATTTATCATCATACTATTGAGCAATTCCAGCTCAAATCAGGAATTTTTCTGGTACTTTTGTACCCGACCCTCTCCGATTTCAATGAAACTTTGTAGACATGTTATCCTAGGCCTATATAAGCCATTTTTGTGTATATGGAGCCAATAGTACTCGAAAACAACATTTGAGAAGGGCGTAAGGTATTTAAATATTTTTGTATTTTGTAATTTAAAAATTACTGTATCTCGAAGCCGTTGCATCGTATCAAAAAGTGGTCAAAGACAAACTTGTAGGAAATTGGACGGGCTTTCTGAAAAAAATACACTGAAACAAAAATACACGCCACATCTATGAGATTTTTTGATTTTTAAGTCTAAAACTTAAATTTAAAAATGATGTCACGATTGATGTCAAATTTTTTGAGGGAATAGCCTTAAATGTTACCAAAAGAGTGACGAAAAATGCAGGATGGTATGTCTCTCCTAAAAAAATACAAAAATCATTTACTAAAACAGTTTTTTTGAAAAGTGGTCTAAACGTCAAAATTTTTAAAACCCGGTAGTGGCAATCGATTCTCCAGACAATTTTACATAAAAGTCTCCATATTGACCATTGTCCTATGTCCAATCCTTGGGAAGATACAGCGGTTTTAAAAATAAAAATGTTGAAAAAACGAGTTTTTTGGTGGTTTTTGGCAATTTCTATATGACAGACTTGGTTTTTCAGTCTCGTAAATATTTTTACCGGAAAGCTCGTCCAATTTCCCATAAGTTTGTCTTTGACAGCATTTCAATTGAATGTAAGGGCTTACAGATATAAGCTTAACTACATTGCTAATAACTGAAAATAGAATATTTTTTTCAGTGTGGTAGAAACCTGGATAGTAAATTTGCTTACGTAAATATAAAAACGAGTCAAATCAAAAAGCTGTCAAAGGCAAACTTATGGGAAATTGGACGAGCTTTCCGGTAAAAATATTTACGAGACTGAAAAACCAAGTCTGTCATATAGAAATTGCCAAAAACCACCAAAAAACTCGTTTTTTCAACATTTTTATTTTTAAAACCGCTGTATCTTCCCAAGGATTGGACATAGGACAATGGTCAATATGGAGACTTTTATGTAAAATTGTCTGGAGAATCGATTGCCACTACCGGGTTTTAAAAATTTTGACGTTTAGACCACTTTTCAAAAAAACTGTTTTAGTAAATGATTTTTGTATTTTTTTAGGAGAGACATACCATCCTGCATTTTTCGTCACTCTTTTGGTAACATTTAAGGCTATTCCCTCAAAAAATTTGAACGAAAAAAAATCGTGACATCATTTTTAAATTTAAGTTTTAGACTTAAAAATCAAAAAATCTCATAGATGTGGCGTGTATTTTTGTTTCAGTGTATTTTTTTCAGAAAGCCCGTCCAATTTCCTACAAGTTTGTCTTTGACCACTTTTTGATACGATGCAACGGCTTCGAGATACAGTAATTTTTAAATTACAAAATACAAAAATATTTAAATACCTTACGCCCTTCTCAAATGTTGTTTTCGAGTACTATTGGCTCCATATACACAAAAATGGCTTATATAGGCCTAGGATAACATGTCTACAAAGTTTCATTGAAATCGGAGAGGGTCGGGTACAAAAGTACCAGAAAAATTCATGATTTGAGCTGGAATTGCTCTATTGCAATTTGCAACGAAACTATTGATTTTTTTGAAGCGTACAGGAACATTTTGTGGCCTACCCCAGTACAGTACAGTACAGTTTTTGAAATATAAGTCTTGAGAAAAGATAGGACGCGTCACAAAATAGCAAACAAGCGACAATTTGAAAAATAAATTAAAATTCTGTCAATGTCACTCCAGTTTACGGTATTTAAATTTGCATTTATCGTGATTAGTTTATTCGTTTGTTTTTTTTTTTTCTTAATAATATTTGGCTTTTTTCTGTTATTTTTGCGTACAAAAAAGCGTAGAGGCATAGTGTGGGATATTAGAAAAAAAAATACTGTATACTTATTTTGACTTAAGAGCGAGTTTTTCACCAATGTGTAACAGGTCGTATCGAGGTGCTCCGATTTGGATGAAACTTTCAGCGTTTGTTTGTCTATGCATGAGATGAACTCATGCCAAATATGAGCCCTCTACGACAAAGGGAAGTGGGGTAAAACGGGCTTTGAAGTTTGAGGTCCAAAAAACATGAAAAATCTTTAAATTGCTCGCATTTCCGTAAAACTTCATCAATTCCAACTCTCTTAGATGCGTTCGAAAGGTCTTTTGAAGCACTTCAAAATGTGCCATAGACATCCAGGATTGGTTCGACTTTTTCTCTTAGCTTTTGCAAATTACTGTCAAAAATGGATTTTTTTAAACCTTAATATCTTTTTGCAACAGCCTCCAACACCCATACTCCCATAGGTCAAAAGATAGGGAATTTCATGGACTATAAGCCTACGGTATTAACTTTTTGGCCAATCGCAGTTTTTCTCATAGTTTTTCGATTTTTCTATAACAAACATTTTACAACGTTAGTTTTTGCCCTGCAGGCCAAGAAGACGGCACTTTTTGGTCTCAATTTTGTTATATTCGGAATCCTCGGACAATTTCACGTAAGTTAGAAGTATTGGAGTTGTAAATTTGATTTAAAAAATAATTAAATAAAACATTTTATATATTCTATATTCTTAAAATATAGGAAATGTTAGCAAAGGTTGGCCCATAAGAAATTACATTTCAAAAAAAAACATTGGTAGTCACATAAAATAAGTTCAAATTCCAACCCTAAAAAATCGTAAAATTTCAAGAGTTCTTTTTCCAATGCTTTTAAGGAAAAATTAAAAAAAAAATAATCCATTTTTTGCGAAAATTTAGATCGAAGCATATAAAAAACCATTTTGTTATCAATTAATTCTGAATCAATTTCAAATGTAAACTAAACCAAAACCAAACCTAAAATGACCGACATATGCCTTAAAAGTTATTGACGACCACTCACCTGTAACCCCTCGATCATCAGCTTGAGCACTTTCGGGTTCAGATTGGACGACTGCCGAAAGGTGAAGTTTGTCCAGTCCACAATCGCGATGAACCCGTTCGCCTGATTCTGCTTGTCCTCGAGCAGCTTCTCGATCGACAGCAGCATCGCCCGGTACACGGTGACTAGCGAGTACGACGAGTAGTCCCAGATGGCGGCCAGAAAGATCAACACTTTGCGACCCCTTCGATCCCGGTTCGGCAGGACACCGGGGAATCCGTCTCGCAGCGCAAGCTGGATGTTTTCGTCCAGGACGGATAGTCGCTGCAGGAGCGAGCCGTTCCGCTGCCGGTAGGCGTGATAGTTGATTACGAGCTGGAAGGCGTCGTTGACGTTGAACTTTCGGGCGTACAGAAACCGGAACAGGAACTCGTCGTCCTGGAAGCAACTTTTGTCCTTCAGGGCGTAATCCATGCTGGCCCCAATGAGCTCCTTGAGCGCGATCAGGGCCCGGCTCCGGTCGGTGGGCTCATTTTTGTTGTACCCCTTTTGGAGGTCCGATATGGTGAGGTTGTGCCGGAACCGGTTGTTGGACCACTCGAAATCACAGATGTCGGACATTTTTGTGCCTTATTTTTCGCTTCACTTTTTTTATCACTCACAAATCACTAATCTACACGACGATTTCGCCAGCATGTGCAATCGTTATCTAAAATTTCTATTTTTGCTTTTTTTCAGAGGCACTATTTATCCACAGATAAACTCTTCGGTATCGAAAACAACTCGTGGCGAACCGATGACGGCGACCGGCTTGCGGATTATGGCCACTAATTCCATTCCGCCGTACTCGCGCCCTGTGACTGTGATGAGTAGCTGATTTTCTGCAGTTCTGTGAAAGGGTTGAGAAATAAAAAAGATATGTGTTATTAAAGAGGATTATCTAACGTTAAGCGCGACAGTAAATTGCTAAGTGTACTTTAAGTGATTCTGTGCGGGTAAACGTGTAAGTAATTTCTTTATTATCCATTAGAATTTCACAACTCGTTTCAATGCCACGTGGCAGATTAGTAACTGAGAGCGGTGAGGAAATCCATTTGGTTAGGTTCTTGATTTGGGTGAACATCGTGTTAGTTGACTCTGGACCAGATCAACCAAAATAATTACATGAAAAATGTTGGTGGAAGATAAAGGCACAGTAAAAACAAACAAGTCTATCAAACAGATCAAGTCTCTGATGAAAATGAAGAAAAAAAGATCAAGCTAAAAATAGCCTCTTCCACAAACAGCCATAATTATGTTCCGTTCACTCTTGAGAGCTATACTTAAGTGCAAGTTTATGTTTGGATGTAATTTAATTTCCTTATTTTCTCCAAAGCAAGAGTGCAGCATCTTCTATCTTTCTTTGTCTAGTGTGATGTGATGCTGGATGATTCATACAACGAGCTTTTAGCTTTCAAACGAGCTTGTACGCACACAGGATGAGTCTTTGTATGAAATTATGGCAATAAAAACTATCAACCGGCACCAGCAGCTTGTTTGGTAGACAGGAAACCTGCTTCTCCGAGACTTTAACAACTCAATAAGATCGTGTCAAGATCGATACGGTGTAAAAGTGCATCTGCCTTACATTGTTTAGGAATAAACTTTGTAAATATTAGTTTGAATAGTGTGACTTGCCACTTTTTTCAAAAGTCTTTCCAAGGACTACCCTAGCATACCCGCTGCCCATGTGTATGACAAGACGGAAAAGTGACCCCATTTTATGGGATCACTTATCCGGCCCACTGGTGGCGTCGTCGTCGTCGTCGTTGTTTTTAGTCTTGCTACTCTGCTTTGCTTTGTTTTAAACCAGTTTCATGCACAAAGTCCACTTACGTACAAGACAAGACTGCGATTACCATAAAACGGTCCCCCGACAGAGAGGGAGACCTTCGCGACAACCTTGGTTTGGGGTGAAAGCAAATTACTGTGCGCCGCAACGAATCGGTCACAAGTTTTCTCTTTTCACGTGTGATGATGCACCCCAGCGGGTATTGCGGGTCCGGAAGTTACTGTTTTAATCTATTTTTGGCGTAACAATGAAAATTTCATCGGTGAGTATTCGTAGCTTTTTCTCGGCAAGATTTCAAACGATTCTCTTTGAGTTTAATAGGATCAACTCACGATTGAGTGACTCGCTGCTCATCGATTAAATTATCCCCCAATTTAGTGAACTTTTGTCACCAACAAAATTGAGACGCAGTTAAGAATATGTTTGTCAAACTCTCAAAAGAACATCAATTAGTGAACGATATTTTCATAAATCGTTTTGTTATTGTCTTTGCACTTGAGCAATTCTTCACCAAATCCGGAACTGATTTTTATTTATATTTTTGATTTGGTTCAAACTTTGTAGGGTCTTTTCTTATGACCAATGAAGCCAAACTTTCTGTTTTGTCGAAACTAACTGAAACTTTTGAAGAAATTTTCTGATCGATTTGGTGTCTTTGGAAAAGTTGTAGTTAATGATGAAGACTATTACAAAAAAATAAATACATGGATTTTTTTGACGATTTTTAAATTAACTTTTTTCTACAAAAAAATCTATTTCCCAAAATCCGTTGTCTTGTCTTTTTTTTTGTCTTTGATTATTTTTTATTTTTTTTCCGCACTTTTATTTGAGAGCGGTTGACTTTTTGCCTTTCTTACAAATGAAAGGTTTAAGGTTTGCTTTTGGAAAAACGCTTTTCTTAGAAATCTTAAAAAATTCGTGCACAGCGAGGAATCGTCCCAGAAAACTAAATTGAAGGTTTATATGCGCTCTTTCGATTGAATTTTGGCCCGAAACCCGGAACTCAACGTCTGATTTTTGAGAGCTCTTTTTCTGAAATACTTGAGCGATGTCTGTATCCGCTCTTAAAAATTTGTGTCTTCCATCATTGGAAAACCGCTCGTAAAACCCACAATTTTTATATTTCAGATTTGTAGCCGTGGGGTCGAAACGAACATTTTATTTTTCGATTCACAATTTTCGACCAGTAAATGTGGTCAACGCCATTTTTAGATGTATTTTTTGGACTATTTTACAGATAACACTGTCAAATTTAAAGAATTCAGTTTCAAACAAAAAGCCATTCGAAAACATGCGCCATAAACTGCTTGAGCCCAAAATTTTAAGCTTTTCCAAAATGTATTTCCAGAGATATAGCCATATTGAGCATGAGCATGAGAGACCACCCATGGTTGCCCCTCCGTTGCTGAACAGAACCGTAATATCCTTTCAGCACTACTGATTATAGGCTTCGACGATCTAGTGGTGTTTCCCTTATCAACAGCATGTATGAATACGCTGAAAAGATAAAACACCATGATTGCTAAAACTAGATCAGTTGCGAATAGGTAGCAGTCATTGGCCACCAACGGCGCCCGCCATGTCAGTTTGTAGATCTCGATTTTAAGGGACGGGAATGTTAGTTAGCGCAGGTTGCTACTAGGGCAGCTGATTTACTCTGTGCTTACACCCTACGAGCGCCAGGAACCTGAAAACTTGTTAGTAGGATAGGGTGTTTGGTCAGGATTCATCATAGAAGATGATGATGCGACCCAAAATCATAGTGTTTGTTGAAAGGTATTATATTTTATTCTCAAGGCAAGCAATCGGATGCTGCGGATGAGACATTTTCCGTTTATCGGCTGTTAACTTTTAATTGAAATGGTTTAATCTTAGACAGCCGGCTGTGGAAAGATAGAACCAAAATTATTTGTAATTAAATGATGAAGGATTTAACAGTGTAACTTTTTAATTGAGATGTTTTTACGAGTTTTACATGATTGATGTTTAGTGGGGTACTGATTAACGAAGCGAACGACGAGTTACGATGTTTATCGAGCTGAAATGGTATGATAAGGTTTTGTTGTTGTTGCACACCGACGACGAACGCGAAAAAAAACCTTGCGACCCGACGGAAGGGCATCGCAAATCAGACTGGTCAATTGTCATCGATGACAACAAGAGCCAGCCGCACCTTCACACACATACACGCACGCGAAAAAACGAAAAACACACCGACGACGAACGCGAAAAAACACTGCGAACCGACGGAAAGGCATCGCAAATCAGACTGCGGAAATAAAGAGAAAGAAAATAACATAAAAAAAATAAAACCTAATCACATAAAACCAATCACCCCATGCACACAAACAGCGACACAAAAGAGACGAAAATTATCGCGAAAAACAGGACTGCGCGTCCCCAGAAGCACTGCACTTTTGATGGCATTATTCAATTGTTATGCCCAATCACCCCATGCACACAAATAGCGACACAAAAGAGACGAAAATTATCACGAAAAAACAGGACTGCGCGTCCCCAGAAGCACTGCACTTATGAAGGCATTATTCAATTCTTCCATTTACCAATAGGGTGCGCCAAGAATGCATAAAGTTGAGCTAGGTCGGATTGGCGGGCAGAAAATCAAAGCTGTATATCTACAGATGCTCTCCTGAAAATTTCAGCCAATTTGGTTAAGAATTCGAGGTGCCCACTCAATTTAAAGTTTGTATTGGATTTTGGACCCGTTAGTATGGGGAAAACACAATTTTTTACATTTTATTGCATTAAAAATCCAAACTTTAACAAAATAACATTTCGTACGAGGTGTTTATAGATTTTTCTATGGGGAACAACTTTGTAGAACATCGCGAAACGATCTGAGCACATCTGGCTTAGTTATAAGTGGTTTAAGCTAAGTTGTTTTTCCAGGGTCCAACTCAGGTTTTAACTATAGCCTTTTTATCTGTATGGTAACTGTGATCAGAAAAAAAAAACGTCTGACAGGTGAAGGACTTTTGTTGACAATATTTTCATTGCGAATTTCAATGGAAGAAGAGTTGAGGTGAGAATTAAGTATTTTTCAAAGCTTTTCGATAAACCTTGACCAGTTTTATATTTTTATAGGTCCTTCTGATATTCCGAGGAGGAAAATAAATGCCGTTTTGTGCAAATTTTAGTTTCTTTCCATTGCGGATGCCATAGATGGATGCGGTTCATCAGCAGTAGTTCGACGGCGATGGAGGATATTTTCTATAACAGAATGCGATGGCCAACAGCTTTAATTAGGTGGATGATACTCATTTGGAGCTAGTTAAAATGTTCCAAAAAAATACAAAATAAAAGGGTGTGATTTCTATGGATTTCGGCAAGCTACTTTGGCACTAACACTTGCCCTAGATTAGGAAATCAGAGACGTATTACCTCAAGTGATGGCGGATTGCGTAGATCAAATAAATAAACCAAATTATTGGGAATATTAAGGGATGGGCTTTATTATAGACAATCAAAGAGAAACCGGAATTTAAGACTACGACTTGCGGGTGGCAGCTTGAAACTTCAACACCGCGCACGTTATATCGACTAGTGCTATAGGGTACCAAAGGCGGCCATTGAAACCCGGGCCGACATGAGCGATGGCGCAAACTAACTAGCTATGTGTCAAAGCTTTCAGTGTTTTCCTTCGCTTACGATGTCTTACTCGACCGGTCATGTGGTCCGCTGTAACGGTCGTTCCGAGGAGGGTCTATTTTTCGTTTTGAGCCTTAGCCCGAGAAAGGCGTTTCTTAGCGGGATATGGATCCTTAAATCCAGAGAGATTTCCTCCGTCTGCTGATGGCTTACTTAAAAAAAAACTTTTCTCTTGCGCTCAACTTTCTCGCAAACACCGAGATTGATATGGCAGGTTAACGGTCATCTCCTTAGTACCCACAGAGTCTTAAGAGACATGTTTTTTCGGTTAATCAACGGGAGGCTGTGTCTGTATTTCCAGAGATATAGCCATATTAGCGTTTTACGTCTTATTTTTACCCTATTTTTTCCTATTAAATTTTGGGTTTTACACAGAATCATATAGGGGAACTATACCCTTTCTCAGCCTATTTCTATTATCAGCCTATCAGTACTTTGATCATTAATTACAGCTTTCAAAAAGTGTTTTTGACTGTTTCAAAGTAATAAATAGCTCAAATAAAAGTGAGCAAGCAACTCTCCAGTTTTGATACATTTGAAAATGTTGATTTAATAGCAGCAAACAGCAAAAGTGATGAGAATTGGTCGAACGGCTTAGAGTGATTAAAATGGGTATATTTCCCCTACTGAACATCAATTTCGAAGTCCCGGCTCGTTCTTGCTCGAAAGATCTTCAAGGCGAAGCATAAACGCCAGCACATTTACGCTTGCGCGTTTTACGCTGCGCGTGAAAGTGTTCTTTCTGGCTTCTCACAATAGATCGACAGTGCAATATCGATACATATTTTTTTAAGTTTAACATAGACTAACATTAAAGACTGAGTAACCCTTATTTTTTTTTCAAATAATGTCAATCCAATATGTTTTTCTTAATTAAATATAATTACCATAATGTACCTCTGAAATTTAAAAAAAAATGGCATTCGAGGTTTAGCCTAAAAAGATTCGAAACTTTAGGTCAAATTCTCACTGGGTGGTATCATTATGTTTCTGAAAAATTAATTGAACCAATATATTTGGCGAAGTTTCATCATTTTGTAAGAAAGGCTCTATTTCACCTCTGGTGATATTAAATCGGATTTTTAATGTTAAATCAAATTTGCAATCGAAAAGTACTTGACGAAAATTTTGATAAAGTGCACCTTTTTCAAGATAAAGACAATTTTTTTTTTGTGTGTGAATGTTTGGATGTGACTTGAAAAACTTCAATTTACTTGTTTCGCGTCAAAATGTATCTCCATACTTCTCTATGGCTCAAAAGTTGCAGTTTTTGCCCTCTAAAACATATCCAAAAATATAAAAAATAAAAAATACGGATTTTGGGAAGTTGACTTTTGTAAAAAACATATATATTTAAGAATCAGCAAAAATAATCCGTGTTCCTTTTCTTCTTGTAAAGTCCTCATCAATACCTACAAATTTGCCGTAGACATCAAACCGTACAGAGAATTCCTTCAAAAGTTACAGATTTTCGAATATGTTCGTAACATTTTTGTATGGACTGCTGCCAAAATTGTATGGGGACTTGTATGGGTGAACCAATGACACAAATGGCTTCTTTGGTCCTAGGGAAGGTCTCCACAAGACTTGAGCCGAATAAAAAAAACAAAAAAATAATTGGCAGATTTTGTAAAGAATTGCTCACTACTATATTTAATCATTTTCAGACTGTCTGCTAAAAGTGATTTTCAATTAAGCTAAAATATGGGTTTTAAATCATTGCCATTTCCCGATACTAAACTGTTAAAAATCGAGAGACATGTCATTTTATGAGAAATTTTATATAGGTATTTTTCAAATCTGCAATAACCTAGAGAGGTCATTTTATAATCTAGATAAAAAAATATCATTTCCAAATTACGTTTTTTTAACTTCTCCGGAATACTTTTAAGAGTTCCAACGTTCCACAAAAATGGAGGGCAGACAAAAACCAATATATTGATATAGGGGAAAGTGGGGCAAGTGTAACAAGCTAAGGAAATGCTCGTTATAACCCATTAAAAAGTTAAAAAATCTGTCGGATTTTATTATAATCATCTTATTCTAGGTCTTGACTAAGACTTTGTTTAAACAAGTTTTTAAAAAATCCTGTTTTTTAATGTGAAAAATTGATTTTAAAATTTTTGATTTTCCGTACGTTCTACTCAACTAGTGGGGCAAGACGAGCAACCCGTTGGGGCAAGAGAAACAATGCATGAAAAAATATGGTAATTTGCTAACAATTGAACTGTTATCACTTAGATACATCAGATTAGAATGTATTTGAATGGTTTCTTCCATTTTTAGATTAAATAATAATATTTTACTAAAAATTTTATCGTTTTTACGAAAAAAAAATACTACTTCGATGATAAATAGTAAATTTTCATAATATCACTATACTTTGTATGTACAATTTTTTTTAACGATTGTTTATCAGTTTTTAAGTACTTTCATGTATTTATTTCCCAATAAAATATGTTGTTGCAGCAATTCGTAATTTTTTCCATACTAAAAATCCATATGGTACACTTGCCCCACCTGAACAAGATTTTTTAAAAGCTCTCAACAAAAATAACCAAAAGTTAAATCATACTTTGTAATAGGTGCATGTCATTTGTAGGGACACTACTGATCTAGGAAAAATAGCATTTTGATAAAATGAGCCTTAAAACGAACCCTAAGCCTTATTTTGTACTTTCCAAATATTATAAGAAAACAAAGGTTTCGAAAAAAAACTTCATTAAATCTTATGCCCCGTGGCGTTTACGTCATTTTGGCGGTTATGTGGTAGTAGAATCAGCTAATTGCATTGCTAGCAACAATTCCTCATACTGGAAATAATCAAAATTGTAAAAATTACGACCGTACGAGCGATTGTTCCTCTTGCCCCATATGGTCGTCTTGCCCCACCTTCCCCTATTGACATAAGGGGTTTGCATGTGGGTAATTCTCCGCCAACTCACACAGCAGTTGCCCCGACCCCTCTTTGATTTGCGGTAACTTTTGTCCCTGATCACGAATCCGAGGTCCGTTTTTTGATATCTCACGACGGAGGGGCGGTACGACCCCTTCCATTTTGAACATGCGAAAAAAGAGGTGTTTTTCAATAATTTGCAGCCTGAAACGGTGATGAGATAGAAATTTGGTGTCAAAAAGATGTAAAATAAGACGCCCGATTTAATAGCGTACTCAGAATTCCGAAAAAAACGTATTTTTCATCGAAAAAAACACTTAAAAAAGTTTAAAAAATTTCCTCTAATTCCGTTACTTGACTATAAAATTTTTTTGGAACATGTCATGTCATGTCTACATTGACCCAGAAGGGTCATTTTTTCATTTAGAACAAAAAAATTTCATTTTAAAATTTCGTGTTTTTTTCTAACTTTGCAGGGTTATTTTTTAGAGTGTAATAATGTTCTACAAAGTTGTAGAGCAGACAATTACAAAAAAATTGAAATATAAAAATAAGAAGTTTGCTCGTAAACATCACGAGTTATCGCGATTTTACGAAAAAAAGTTTTGAGAGATTTTTTAAACGAATCGTGATAGGGAGGTAACCAATGAGTGATGAGCCTAGAATTATTCTTAAGTGAAGTTCAATAAATAATGTTTATTGAATAATTCCTGACGTCATGCAACGTCCAATTGTCTCTGGGGATGCCAATTTCAGTGACCATAACTTCTGCTTCGTTACGGACGCCCATTTCAATGGACGGATGCTCGGCCCGAAAAGGCTCATAAATGTTCTCATCATTACCTCATCACTTTGGTTCGGCATGCTCAAATTGAATTTCGCACGCGGTGGTTAATAAAAAAGACAAGACAAGACAGTGTTGCCAAGAGGAAGAAAAAGCCGGCTCTCATTATCCGGCCGCGCGCGGCACAACCGGCAATTAATGGGGCTTGAAGAATTATCCTTCAAGTGGCTACTCAGAGAGCAAAAAAAATCAAATCAAATCTAGAGCTACTCAAGTACCTCGGATTGTACAAAGTATAACACAAATCTTCCTCACTTCTCACTGAACAAGTACCTACTTTCATTTTCCTCAAACCTGTACTGAAGGAGTACTAGTTGGTACTTGTATAGAGCGGCACTTTGGCGTTTGAAGTTGTGCGGATGCAAACATAACCACACGTGTGTGTCCGTACGGTGCAACCCGCACACTTCACCATGCGCATAAAACGGATGATAATTGTGATGAAGGAAAAGCTTGATTATCACGCAGCAGCCACGTGGGAGTGTGGGAGGTAGCGAGTTTTGTGGTTCACGCTCTCGTTGTTAATCAGAGTCGTGATTCAATCTAAGTTCGCTTTTTCTCATTTGAGTGTGCTGTTTTTTATGAGGCGATATCATTGAGTTTAATGAGGGTTTCATTGAACCGGCTTTGGAAAGACAGAGGCAGGGAAGAAAATTTAGCATTAAACCATGTTTAGAGCATGAATTTTACGTAGTTATAAAATCGATAGATCTCGTGATCTTTTTCGATGAGGTAATTTGACATCCTAGTCAAATTTCTAAACAATCTAGTCACAAGTAAGTTTTATGAAGGTTTGATGATATCATTTGAAATGGTTATCCTATTTGATATTATTAAGCGCCAAACAAATGGGTATCTCTTTTTTTACAAACCTCAACATAAATAGAGGTCAATTTGAACCTTTAGTTTCAGGATTTCTATGATCGCAATTTTTGAAATCTTTATGGCCCGCGGATCGTAGGTTCTAAAATGTTTATAATACCTTAGTGATCATTATTCGACAAAGTGTTGCCAAATCTTCAGATTTTCATCGAACACTTTTAAGCAAATATCTTTCTTGCCTCAAATCTTTTCCAACACATTATCTAAACTGCCCACAAACATTCACATCAAGATTGACGTAACAGCTTTTTCCCCAGCTTCTCAAATCATTATTGCATCATAGCAGAAAGAGCAAAGTCTCTGTTCCGCACGATTCGAAGTCCCGGAATGATTAAATTACCCCAACTCGCCGATATCGATTCTTCGCGAGAAGGAATTTTAAAAAGCGTTTTCGATTGTACATTTGATTGCTACACACACACACGCCCATGTGGAAGAGTTGGAAAACTATTAGAAATTGACCAACGGGGCACAAACATGTTTATTTCTGGCTGGGGAGTTCGATTTTTGCGATTTTTTCGATTTTCGATGCTCGTTTTCTCCGCTTGATTCCCAGTTGGCGATGAGCCCATCACATGTGTGAGACCTGGCCTGGTGGATAATTGCAATCAGATGGTGTGGTTGCCGCCGTCGGCTAATCCAGCTTCTGGAAGAGGTTCACGGAGAAAATCCAACATTCCGAAATTTGCACAAATTGTTTGAATCGAATTGAATAGTAAGTAGTTGAAAAAAGCAAATTCCTTAGCATCCTAGCTATGGTGGCACGTCGTCGGGTTATCTTTTAAGATAAATCAAGATTTAAATATACTTAAAATACGATTTTCTTGCATTTTTTTCCGTGTTCATCAATTTGACTCTACTCGCGTGGGGTTTCGCAAAAATAGTCGAACAACGCCGTTGATGTTGCTACATTGGTGGGATAATTATGGTGGAGCACTTTAAATAATTATTTTAATTAGCGATCGATTGGTATAGTGAACTGATCACGTCTTAAGGTGTGGTTTTCCGAAACATATCCCTCCAACTCGCTGGAATTCCTGTTCTAAATATAAACCGCCCAAAAACACGCCATAGTTGCAAAACAACTTTCCAAAATCGCCTCTGTAGCGCGCAGCTTCCAGCGCGAAAATTTATCCGCGTGGGTAACCACATCGAGTTGATTCTCGCGGTTTTGAAGTTCCGTACGGCCTTGACTCACCCATCAAAGCGGAGAGTTGTCTTTGTCCGGCGGGCTTCCTACCTGTCTGCCCGATTGCTGACTTCAGTTTATATAGTAGATTTATAATAACAATCTTTGCGCGAGCAATCTCGAAGACACGTCCCTGACCACTTTGCACGATCTTACGGCGGTCGACAATGATCGAGATCGAGGTACTCCACCTTGCCGTTCAGCGCGCAGACTTTGTCTGTGTGTACCACTAACTGACTGAGCAGAGGTAATTATTTTAATCCACATCTCCGACATCCGCCCAAAGAACCCACTTTAGGCGAGCGAGTGAGTAATCGCGATAATGCGCGTCTGCGAGGAGTTGGGTATTGCGCAAACTACGTAGTCATCGCGGATCAGCGTAATGTTTCGTACTGTTAATCTTGTATGTTTTGCTTAGCAGGAAAATTTATCCATCGATCCCTTATGTTAAAACAAGCTCTTCAGCAACATTGGTTTCTCCATACAAATTTAGGAGGTGGTGCCAAGAAAACTTTCTAAAATCCGTATCTTGAGAAAGGATTTTTGGATCAATTCGGTATCATCAGCAAAGTTGTATCTCTGGATCAAATTGGAATTTCAGATAATTCTTTGAAAAATGTCCTTTTCCAAATTCTAAAAATTATGTCCATACTTGTCCAACTGTTAGGTCCTAATCGTAACCTACCATTTGTCGAAGATACCAAACCGACCAGAAATTCCCATTTTCAAGAACGTTTTCATAGCACTTTTGCATAGACGGCTCTTAAGTTTGTATGGAGAAACCAATGATGCAAAAGGGCTAATTTGGGCAAAAGATATCGATGGTCAAAGTTTCATCCAAATCCAAAAAAATACGATGGAAAGTCGATTTGTAAAACGTAGCAAATTCCCAAACATGCTGAAAATGATTCTTAACTAAAAGAATGCATTTTAAATTGATTTCAGTTGACTGCACTTAAGTTTCCATTAAAAGTATGAACTTTTTTGAAAAAATAATAAGAAAAATGAAACAAGGATATTACTATAAACTTAAAAACCTTATTGCACCAAATTTCAAAATTTAAAAATAAGTCTCAGAACCCGAAACATTTTATTGCTATTAACTTTTGTTTTTGTTATTTAATTCAATGGAGATGAAAAAGCATTAGAAATGATAACAATTTAAACAATCAAATCAAATCAAATCAAATCAAATTTGAATGGTTGATTGCCTTAAAAAATACCAAATGCTTTTTCTCAATATTTCATCACCGCCATTTTGGCCACCATCTTGAATTTTAAAATTCTAAATCGATTCGGTTATCCGAAGTGAATTTTTCCAAGGATAATCGGATAATCGAGTCTGGACTGTATAACAATGAAGTTTTGAGCTTTCTGAAGAACCCCAGTTCAGACATATAAGTGAAATGACATTTTTTACAAATTCACTGCGACTTTACCATCTAATTTCAATGAAATTACAATTTGAAAAAATGTATTTTTACTAAATTGTTAATATTGTCAAATATCTCATATCATTAAAAAAAATATTACATCAATCAACTAATTGTCTAGTTAACGTTGATTTCAAAGACTCCACTAGGACCGGAAGTCCAAAGATATTCATTACTTTGTATAGGCCGCAGCGATGGGAGAATCATCATCAAAAGAAGTTCTTTTGACGCTCATCAAGAGAAAAAATCGGATCGGAACCTGGCTCTCCTCTCTCGCACACGAAAGATCGGTAAAAGGAAACTCAAAAAATCATCATCTTGATTAATCGGCAGAATATCTATTTCACTACTACACTTGCATGTGTTACGTCACAAGTCGAAAAATGACCTGTCACTTTTTGTAGATGGGCATTGTGTGTAAACAAAAATAAATAAATAATTTTAAGTGGAGCTAACCAGTAAATTCCCAAAAAATCTTCAACAGATTGATTGTATTCGAAAAGTTCTTTTCTCTCTTTCGCGGGTGAAGAAAGTTCGCAAGCGAAAACGTTTTTGCTGCGATTATTCCATTCCTGATAGGCCGTTTGGTTTTAAAGAATTTGTGATTTCAAGAAATCAAACATTTCTCTGAATGATCATTTCACCGAATTGGCCGTTTCATCGAATGAATCAATTCATTGATTTCCCCAACTCGAGAGGAAGCATAAAGTTTAGGGTCCCCAGAAACACGTGCACTTTGAATTTTTCAAAAATATTTAGACAGGGCCGAATGGTTTTTCTCCAAAGTTTGTATGGAGAATTAGGGCGGTTCGTCGCTGTTGCATACAAGCAAAAAATTGCATGCAATATGTGGGAGTAGCGAACAGCACTAATATGGAAATGGTAATTTTATCAATTTGGAGATTTTACTGAATCCGTCATTTTATTAAATACCTAAGTCATAAGATCAATCCCTTTTTTACTTAAAATTAAAAAAAACGCAATTCGATTAAGCGACTCATTCGACTAAATGACCCACTCCCATACGTTTTGGACTCTGCAACTAACACCAGAGAGTGCCCTGAAAATCGCGTAAGGCTTCTCTCGAAGGCGCGCGCGCACCGATTTCGCGTCTTCGTCTCACGACGACGACGAAGTGATCGCGTTTCGCGGTCGTGTGCTGAAAATTATGTGGCGACAGACGAAACCAGACGAC
Source organism: Culex pipiens pallens (assembly GCF_016801865.2). Lineage (NCBI taxonomy): Eukaryota > Metazoa > Arthropoda > Insecta > Diptera > Culicidae > Culex > Culex pipiens. The sequence continues at coordinate 93,346,416 of NC_068938.1, read as the reverse complement.
GGTGGCGAGACCATGCTGCCGGTTTTATGTTTGCGCCGAGCGTATTAGTGTCACATTAATTACGCGGCGTAACGAGTTACGTTGCGACGGGCAGATTTGCGCGTTGACAGATTTTTGTTTGGCTCTTTGAAATAAACCTTATTATTCGCTAAAATTTGGCCCTTTCAAAAAATAAGTTGAAAAAAATAAATGGTACACAATAGCTTAAAAAAGAGCAATATCCCGATCTACACAACCACTTTTCAAGTGTGTAGGCGCCAACCGGTCTCTGCATGTGGAAGTTCGCATTAAATTTACGTTACAAAACCTGCGAGGGGTGTTTCTACAGCTCCGTGGGCTCTCATGTTTATAAATCCTTACGGAACCCTCCTAGAACCAGTCTCCTGTGCAGACTGACCACAGCTGCGTTGGCGTCCTGGGTGTCGCGTGGGACTGACATATGGCGTTGTTTTTTTTTAATATTTTGCCCGAGAAATAACAGGGTAAAGAACTTGAAAAAAGTGGAAATAAAAACGCAACGCACCGAACCTCACCCCTCAGGGGTCAATTAACAATTCACTGCCGACGACGGCGCCTGGGGAAAAGGTTTAGTTGCAGGTGACACTACGTCGATAGAATGTCCGGTGGTGTAGGTTAGTATGGCCTGTGAACCCTTATGAAACAGGCAAACGATTGATGGTTTGATTTTGGAGGGGGTTTCAAAATTTCCTTTCGAAAAAAATAAATTTAATTTCCGAATTTGATCGAAATAGAGTAGATGTACCTATTTTGGACCTATTAAGCATGGGTAACTGAAATAACCGAAAGCCAGCTTCGAAATTATCACAAAAACCAGACTTGCAATCTATGAGGCCACATGTTATCTATGTTTACAATGAAAAAGAACCAAAACTGGACATCAATAAAGCAAGGCTAACGAAATAATGGATCTATTTTGGGCCCATAATTTGACCTATCGAGATGGATTTTATAGTTTTTGACATATTTTAAAACTTTTGACAACCACAGTAAAACCCAGATTATTGGATAGTAGTTGTTGCCCAACACGAAAGATTAAAAGGTTTTTTTTTGCTTTTTTGATAATTCTGTCTACCAGTTGCCACTTCATAAGACAGTTGCATGTTTTTGGGTTCATAAATTGATTTTTGTCCCCAACTCATGACCTCACTCCAAGTCCTGTCGGCTGACCACAACTGTGTCACCTAAAAAGGGAACCAAATTGGTCTCAATTTCCCCAGCTTCTATCGCACCTCCTCCGGACTCTTTAAACCACATTCGAAGAAGTTTTGAGGTCAATCACGAACCGTCCACGTTTTCTAGACCTTTCCAGACTGGACGTGAAGATGCGCTTGTGCGGGTGGGGAGCGTCCAAAAAACACTCCACAAATGTGAAGGCACAAGTCGGTACCTAATTTGCGTTGAATAAAGTTTGCGTGCGAGGGTGGACGACGCAAAAATTGAACTCAATTATATGATTGGGTTTAGCATTTGGAATTAGCAGCAGCAGCAGCAGCAATGGTTGGCCAGATTTGGTTCGGCAAGACCGGATGACATTGTCCCGCGGTTGCGTTGAATCCAGGCGATGAATCAGTTTTTTTGGTTTGGTTTAAACAAAGTAACGTGAGTGGAATCGCCGAGGATCTTGCTTGAAGGTACAGCGAGTGGTTGAAGAAGAACTAGTTCATCTATTTTTGGTTTTAGACCTAGTAATTGAGTAGACCATTCAGAGCAAAGACGTTCTCTTAAATGTTTGAGAACCTTGATCCAAATTACACATTGATGCAACATTAGGTTGGAACGGTTCTTTCCAAAACTCCTAGACTAACCAAAAGTTCAGTCCTTGTATGAATATATAAATAACTGAAGCATGTTCAGACCACCACAACTTCCACAACTCCCATCGATAAAACAACTTTCCGATAAACCACAAAACCATTACCATATTTGCATGTCAGCAAAAAAAAGCTAATGGAATCCAATCTCTCAAACCCCCAAGGGCACAACTATAACATAAAGAATGTGTCATCAAATTTCACAAATCGCACACATTTCAACGTTGTCAACCCAACTGTAATGGAAATCCAAAACCATTCCATGTGAGCATCACATATGTTTATCTAAGTCTATCCGTCCAACCGCGGGGTCCAAAGTGGGGACCGACTCAACCAGAACTACCCCCCACACACACACACACAAACAACATCGGATCGGCTTTCCCCTAGCAGAGCTTTTCACCGGGGGTGAATCTGTGGCCTTGTTCCCGAGTTCTCACATTTCACCGCCCTTCAAAGGGGGGGACAATAAGTGGGAAAAATGTAAGCAAAAGAATAGAAGAGAAAAGCCGGGCAAAATATTTGCATTCGCTGTCAGACGGGATTAATTGAGCGCACACAAACACAGAACGAGAAAAGCTTTTTTATAAAGCTTGGGTAGAATGAAAATTTTGACATTTGAGCTTGTGTCAGACTTTTTTTGAGATGCACAACCTTTCAAAAAAACTTCATTAAAATAATATATTGTACAAATATTAACCATAACTTATTTTGTTAGTCGCTTAAAACACAATTTCTGATGGATTTCTATGACTGTCAATTGATATTTTTGAGATTAAGATAAATGCACAGACATACACAGACTTTAAACAGACATTAAAAAAAACCATGTGTCATCCCTGAACTATAAACATGTATATAGTTTAATTTATTGCTACTTTTTAGTTGGCTTTAATGTTAAAATTTTGGGATACAAAATTTAAGAAAATTTTTTAGTAGATTTGAAAATCAATAAAATTTGTTTTGTTTATAATAAACTTGATATTTTAGAGTAAAATTTAGCGTTTTAAAACAGTTATAAAAAGATACTAAAATAATCTGTGAAAAAATATCTGATAGCAAGATTTTTACTGAATAAAAAATTCAAAACAAATTAGAAAGAATCCAACATATTTTTTCTACGAATTCAGCAACGTTTGTGCATTTTCTTGTTTGGCTCAAACTTTGTGGGGGCGTTCCCTATGAACAAAGAAAGAAGTTATTTTGAGTCATTGATTTACTTATACTGACCATACAAAAACGATACGTAAATATTCGCAAATCTATTTATGTTGAAGGAATGTTCTAATCGTATCAGTGTTTTCGGCAAAGTTGTAGTAATTGAAGAGGACAGGCACACGAAAAAAACGATTTTTTACTAACTTTTTTCACAAAAAAATACAATTTCCCAAAATTCGTATGTTTTAATTATTGATTTTTTAAATGTTTCAGGGGACAAAATCCGCAACTTTTGAGCCATAGAGATGCAGAGGCAAAATTTTGCCACCAAACCATGATATTTTTGAATGTTTTTTTTTTTTTGGAAAAAATAGAAATTTTCACAAATATGTTAGCTGCAATTGCTTATAGATAGATCAAATAAAAACTATCAGGAAAATTTAAGTTTCTAAAGTTTTGCAAATAAATGTTCATTTTAGTGAAAAATTGTACCAAATTATTATTTATTACTTGCACAAGTTTGTGTGATAAACTAAACAAGTATTAATGCTTTTAAATTCCTTACCTAAAAATATGATTTAACTAATTTACTTCTTCTCGTGAGTGAATGCAATTTTTCCTCATAAATTAATGTAAAATTACAATGGAATAGAGGTAAACTAAAATTTTCAACTTTTCAATTGGTTTTTTACTGCGAGAGAAGAAAGTAGTCAAAGAAATTGTGCAAGTTCACAAAACAATTTTGCTAATAACACAAATTTTAATTGAAAATAAAACTTGTCCAAACGATCAGAAAAAGGACGATACACTTTAGGAAAAAATACTTCCATGAATTCATTGATATTTTGACATTTTTAGACGGTAGCATGGTGTATAATTTTAAAAATGTATAAAGAATTTTATTATATTTTTTGTTTCCATTTACTTACATGTACTCGGTAAAAATGTCAGAAGTCGGTAAGAGCACACACTTAAACTTTTTTTTAATCTGTTTTCAGGGCATTAAAATATACATTTCCATCTGTTAACAAAGCAAATATGAAGACATTTGGTTGAATCATTGCTGAAATGTAGCTATTTGAAGTTATAGCTGTATAAAAAAAAAACGAGTGCCACGATATCTCAACATTGATTTGACCAAATCAACTTGATTTTTTTGAAAACTCGTTAAACCGGTTCCGTGTGAATTGATTTTCCGATTTCAAAAGGTTTATTTAAAAATGATAAAAATATTTTTACAGTTTTCATTAAAAAAAATCGTCAGTTTTTGATTTTTGTTTTTTTTTAGAAGCAAAATTTAAAAATGTGGCTTCGTCATGCACATAGAATATGTCTTGAGAGGTTTCACCCCCAATTTGGTCCATCCCATATCAACTCGGTGATTCGAGAAAAAACGCTCCCAAAGACTGACAGTTCGGTTTGCGTATAGCAAAATATTTAGCTTAAATCGTCTCTTATTCTTTCAAAAAACATTCAGGAGCGATTGAAAATCATCTTATAAATGAATTAAGTAAATTTTCTGTAATATGAAATGTTGTGTTTTTCTACATGTATGTAACCCCTTAACACTGGAACGCGCAAGCCTCCCAAAAAAGGTGGAACGGTAACTTCAACTCGCTGGTTCTCGGGCATTACTCAACCAATCGGGACGGTTCTTATTTCCAGTGATTTGTAAGAATGTCTAGATGATCCTAAAATTTTGCAGAGCTTGATTTGAACAAATCTGTAATTTCTGCGACCGAAAACATCGTTCCACCTTTTTTTTAAATGACTGCCTCCGCGGAATTTTAAGCAATTTTTTTTTACATTTTTTTTACACGCGAAAAAAAAGTTGGAACGATGTTTTTGATCGCATGAATTACAGATTTGATCAAATTAAGTTCTGCAAAGTTCTAGAATCATTTAGACATCCTAACAAATCACTGGAAAGAATAATCATCTTGATTGGTTGAGTTATGCCCGAGAACCAGCGAGTTGAAGTTACCGTTCCAACTTTTTTGGAGCCTTGGGCTTTGGGATGTTAAACAAAGCTTGAATTTTAAAATTTATCCTCTTCTATCGAACTTGACCAGAGCTGAGGGACCAAAACTTTGTATAGATGAAAAGTCTTGTTTGATACTATTAAAAATCTTAAATGAATGATTTTATCTCAATTTTGTACATCTACTTCAACGAAAGAAAATAGTTTAAACTTGGCAAGAATCCCCTCGTTCGAGGGGTGGGTGTTCTAGAGGGAGTTACTGTGAAGCCAACTGACGCGCTGCTGGAGCCATTTGATGTGTGGCGTATGTGGTCGATTCAGCCAACCATAACAACACAACAGAACACACCGGTAACGTTCCCCCCCTCGGGAATCATTATACAGAGTTCAACGTTTGATCGCTATCGGCAACCAACCGTTTCCACGCGGGGCCAGAATGTTACGTTCGAAGAAAGCAGAATTGTTGTTTTAATAATTCAAGCATGAAGAAAGAACGCGAAGTGCAGTTTTAATTAAAAAGTTTGCACTAGAATTAATGGAAAGGAAAATGTTAAAGTTCAGTTCGAAAGCAGACATTTTTAATCAACTGACAGAAGGAAAAAAAATCTGAATAATGAAACCGGATAATCAAGTTGTGAATGAAGTCAAAGCATCATCCAAATGGCTCAGCCAAGCAAACAAAAGTTGTCGAACTATCAAAAGAGAGAATCTCCGCCACATGCAAATCAAGTACAGCTTCCCGAGAGCTCGAGAAGTACTGGCGGAGTGGTGGTGGTGTGGGAACACAGTGAGATGGTAATTTCTCACCCAGTTCACCAATACAAAAGTTACGAGAGCTTTTGATTCTATTTTTATCATTCATCTTGTAGAGTGGTTGAACGGGTAGTTTGTGATTTTTTGCACACAAAATCATACAAATAAATGTTAGGGGAACTATACCCTTTTTCAGCCTATTTCTATTATCGGCCTATCAGCACTTTGATCATGAATTACAGCTTTTATAAAGTGTTTTTCACTATTCCAAAGTAATAAATAGCTCAAATAAAAGTGAGCAAGCAACTCTCCATTGTTGATACATCTGAAAATGTTATTTAATAGCGGAAAACGGCAAAAGTGATGACAATTGGTCGAACGGCTTAGAGTGATTAAAATGGTTATATTTCCCCTATTAAAGATTAATTTAAGATGTTCAAAAAATTAGAATGTTTTCAATTTTAGTTAAAATAAGCCAGGAAGATTTTTAAATGGAAAAATGATTGCCACGAGAACACCTCCCTCTAATCGCTTGAAGTTTGTTTATGGAAAATTGTGAATATGTATGGAGAAAATAAATATTTGTTAAATATTTTTTCAGCTTTTGTTTACTGAGTTTTAATTGATTTCATAACTTGAGA